>NW_027474368.1:0-51483 GCF_050947335.1 Megachile rotundata
GATTGTATGATTGTGATTGTATGATTGTGATTGTATGATTGTGAAAGTATGATTGTGATTGTATGATTGTGATTGTATGATTGTGATTGTATGATTGTGATAGTATGATTGTGATTGTATGAGTGTGATTGTGTGATTGTGGTTGTGCGATTGAGATTGTACGATTGTGATTGTACGATTGTGATTGAATGATTGTGATTGTATGATTATGATTGTATGATTGTGATTGCATGATTGTGATTGTATGATTGTGATTGCATGATTTTGAATGTATGATTGTGATTGTATGATTGTGATTGTATGATTGTGATTGTATGATTGTGATTGGATGATTGTGATTGTATGATAGTGATTGTATGATTGTGATTGCATGATTATGATTGTATGATTGTGATTGTATGATTGTGATGGTATGATTGTGATTGTATGATTGCGATTGTATGATTGTATTTGGGAGATTGTAGTTGGGAGATTGTATTTGGGAGATTGTATTTGGGAGATTGTAATTGTATGATTGCGATTGTATGATTGTGACTGTATGATTGCGATTGTATGATTGTGATTGTATGGTTATGATTGTATTTTTGTGATTGTTAGATTGTGATTTTATGATTGTGATTGTATGATTGTGATTGTATGATTGCGATTGTATGAATGCGATTGTATGATTGTGATTGCATAATTGTGATTGTATGATTGTGATTGTATGATTGTGATTGTCTGATTGTGGTTGTATGATTGTGATTGTATGATTGTGATTGTATGATTGTGATTGCATGATTGTGATTGTATGTTTGTATTTGCGAGATTGTATTTGGGATATTGTAATTGTATGATTGCGATTGTATGATTGTAATTGTATGATTATGATTGTATGATTGTGATTGTATGATTGTGATTGTATGATTGCGATTGTATGAATGTGATTGTATGATTGTGATGGTATGATTGTGATTGTATGATTATGATTGTATTTTTGTAATTGTATGATTGTGATTGTATGATTGTGATTGTATGATTGTGATTGTATGACTGTGATTGTATGATTGTGATTGTATGATTGCGATTGTATGAATGCGATTGTATGATTGTGATTGTATGATTGTGATTGTATGATTGTGATTTTATGATTGTGAAAGTATGATTGTGATTGTATGATTGTGATTGTATGATTGTGATTGTATGATTGTGATTGTATGAGTGTGATTGTCTGATTGTGGCTGTGCGATTGTGATTGTCCGATTGTGATTGTACGATTGTTATTGAATGATTGTGATTGTATGATTCTGATTGTATGATTGTGATTGCATGATTGTGATTGTATGATTGTGATTGCATGATTTTGAATGTATGATTATGATTGTATGATTGTGATTGCATGATTGTGATTGTATGATTGTGATTGTATGATTGCGATTGTATGAATGCGATTGTATGATTGTGATTGCATAATTGTGATTGAATGATTGTGATTGTATGATTGTGATTGTATGATTGTGATTGTATGATTGTGATTGTATGATTGTGATTGTATGATTGTGATTGTCTGATTGTGGTTGTATGATTGAGATTGTATGATTGAGATTGTATGATTGTGATTGTATGATTGCGATTGTATGATTGTGATTGTATGATTGTGATTGTATGATTGTGATTGTATGATTGTGATTGTATGATTGTGATTGTATGATTGTGATTGTATGATTGTGATTGTATGATTGTGATTGTATGATTGTGATTGTATGATTGTGATTGTATGATTGTGATTGTATGATTGTGATTGTATGATTGTGAACGTATGATTGTGATTGTATGATTATGATTGTATGATTGTGATTGTATGATTGTGATTGTATGATTGTATTTGGGAGATTGTAATTGTATGATTGCGATTGTATGATTGTGATTGTATGATTGCGATTGTATGATTGCGATTGTATGATTGTGATGTATGATTGTAATTGTATGATTATGATTGTATGATTGTGATTGTATGATTGTGATTGTATGATTGTGATGTATGATTGTAATTGTATGATTATGATTGTATGATTGTGATTGTATGATTGAGATTGTATGATTGAGATTGTATGATTGTGATTGTATGCTTGCGATTGTATGAATGTGATTGTATGATTGTGATTGTATGACTGTGATTGTATGATTGTGATTGTATGATTGTGATTGTATGTTTGTATAAGTATGATTGTGATGATATGATTGTGATTGTATGATTGTGATTGTATGATTGTGATTGTATGATTGTGATTGTATGAATGCGATTGTATGATTGTGATTGTATGATTGCGATTGTATGATTGTGATTGTATGATTGTGATTGTATGATTGTGATTGTATGATTGTGAACGTATGATTGTGATTGTATGATTATGATTGTATGATTGTGATTGTATGATTGTGATTGTATGATTGTATTTGGGAGATTGTAATTGTATGATTGCGATTGTATGATTGTGATTGTATGATTGCGATTGTATGATTGCGATTGTATGATTGTGATGTATGATTGTAATTGTATGATTATGATTGTATGATTGTGATTGTATGATTGTGATTGTATGATTGTGATGTATGATTGTAATTGTATGATTATGATTGTATGATTGTGATTGTATGATTGAGATTGTATGATTGAGATTGTATGATTGTGATTGTATGCTTGCGATTGTATGAATGTGATTGTATGATTGTGATTGTATGACTGTGATTGTATGATTGTGATTGTATGATTGTGATTGTATGTTTGTATAAGTATGATTGTGATGATATGATTGTGATTGTATGATTGTGATTGTATGATTGTGATTGTATGATTGTGATTGTATGAATGCGATTGTATGATTGTGATTGTATGATTGCGATTGTATGATTGTGATTGTGTGATTGTGATGTATGATTGTAATTGTATGATTATGATTGTATGATTGTGATTGTATGATTGAGATTGTATGATTGTGATTGTATGATTGCGACTGTATGATTGTGATTGTATGATTGTATTTGGGAGATTGTATTTGGGATATTGTAATTGTATGATTGCGATTGTATGATTGTGATTGTATGATTGTGATGTATGATTGTAATTGTATGATTATGATTGTATGATTGTGATTGTATGATTGTGATTGTATGATTGTGATTGTATGACTGAGATTGTATGATTGTAATTGTATGATTATGATTGTATGATTGTGATTGTATGATTGTGATGGTATGATTGTGATTGTATGACTGTGGTTGTATGATTGTGATTGTATGATTGTGATTGTATGATTGTGAAAGTATGATTGTGATGGTATGATTGTGATTGTATGATTGTGATTGTATGATTGTGATTGTATGATTGCGATTGTATGATTGTGATTGTATGATTGTGATTGTATGATTGTGATTGTATGATTGTGATTGTATGATTGTGATTGTATGATTGTGATTGTATGATTGTGATTGTATGATTGTGATTGTATGATTGTGATTGTATGATTGTGAACGTATGATTGTGATTGTATGATTATGATTGTATGATTGTGATTGTATGATTGTATTTGGGAGATTGTATTTGGGAGATTGTAATTGTATGATTGCGATTGTATGATTGTGATTGTATGATTGCGATTGTATGATTGCGATTGTATGATTGTGATGTATGAGTGTAATTGTATGATTATGATTGTATGATTGTGATTGTATGATTGTGATTGTATGATTGTGATGTATGATTGTAATTGTATGATTATGATTGTATGATTGTGATTGTATGATTGAGATTGTATGATTGAGATTGTATGATTGTGATTGTGTGCTTGCGATTGTATGAATGTGATTGTATGATTGTGATTGTGTGACTGTGATTGTATGATTGTGATTGTATGATTGTGATTGTATGATTGTGATTGTATGTTTGTATAAGTATGATTGTGATGGTATGATTGTGATTGTATGATTGTGATTGTATGATTGTGATGTATGATTCTAATTGTATGATTATGATTGTATGATTGTGATTGTATGATTGTGATAGTATGATTGTGATTGTATGATTGTGATTGTATGATTGTGATTGTATGATTATGATTGTATGATTGCGATTGTATGAATGCGATTGTATGATTGTGATTGTATGATTGCGATTGTATGATTGTGATTGTATGATTGTGATGTATGATTGTAATTGTATGATTATGATTGTATGATTGTGATTGTATGATTGAGATTGTATGATTGTGATTGTATGATTGCGATTGTATGGTTGTGATTGTATGATTGTGATTGTATGATTGTGATTGTATGATTGTGATTGTATGGTTGTGATTGTATGATTGTGAAAGTGTGATTGTGATTGTATGATTGTTATTGTATGATTGTGATTGTATGATTGTGATTGTATGATTGTGATTGTATGATTGTGATTGTATGATTGTGATTGTATGATTGTGATTGTATGATTGTGATTGTATGATTGTGAATGTACGATTGTGATTGTATGATTGTGATTGTATGAATATGATTGTATGATTGTGATTGCATGATTGTGATTGTATGATTGTGATTGCATGATTTTGAATGTATGGTTGTGATTGTATGATTGTGATTGTATGATTGTGATCGTATGACTGTGATTGTATGATTGTGATTGTATGATTGCGATAGTATGATTGTGATTGTATGATTGTGATTGTATGATTGTGATGTATGATTGTGATTGTATGATTGCGATTGTATGATTGTGATTGTATGATTGCGATTGTATGATTGTGATTGTATGATTGTGATGTATGATTGTAATTGTATGATTACGATTGTATGATTGTGATTGTATGATTGTGATTGTATGATTGTATTTGGGAGATTGTATTTGGGATATTGTAATTGTATGATTGCGATTGTATGATTGTGATTGTATGATTGTGATTGCATGATTGTGATTGTATGATTGTATTTGGGAGATTGTATTTGGGATATTGTAATTGTATGATTGCGATTGTATGATTGTGATTGTATGAGTGTGATGTATGATTCTAATTGTATGATTATGATTGTATGATTGTGATTGTATGATTGTGATAGTATGATTGTGATTGTACGATTGCGATTGTACGATTGTGATTGTAGGATTGTGATTGTATGATTATGATTGTATGATTGTGATTGCATGATTGTGATTGTATGATTGTGATTGCATGATTTTGAATGTATCATTGTGATTGTATGATTGTGATTGTATGATTGTGATTGTATGATTGTGATTGTATGATTGTGATTGTATGATTGTGGAAGTATGATTGTGATTGTATGATTGTGATTGTATGATTGTGATTGTATGATTGTGATTGTATGATTGTGATTGTATGAGTGTGATTGTGTGATTGTGGTTGTGCGATTGAGATTGTACGATTGTGATTGTACGATTGTGATTGAATGATTGTGATTGTATGATTATGATTGTATGATTGTGATTGCATGATTGTGATTGTATGAATGCGATTGTATGATTGTGATTGCATAATTGTGATTGAATGATTGTGATTGTATGATTGTGATTGTATGATTGTGATTGTATGATTGTGATTGTATGATTGTGATTGTCTGATTGTGGTTGTATGATTGTGATTGTATGATTGTGATTGTATGATTATGATTGTATGATTGCGATTGTATGAATGCGATTGTATGATTGTGATTGTATGATTGCGATTGTATGATTGTGATTGTATGATTGTGATGTATGATTGTAATTGTATGATTATGATTGTATGATTGTGATTGTATGATTGAGATTGTATGATTGTGATTGTATGATTGCGATTGTATGATTGTGATTGTATGATTGTGATTGTATGATTGTGATTGTATGATTGTGATTGCATGATTATGATTGTATGATTGTGATTGTATGATTGTGATGGTATGATTGTGATTGTATGATTGCGATTGTATGATTGTATTTGGGAGATTGTAGTTGGGAGATTGTATTTGGGAGATTGTATTTGGGAGATTGTAATTGTATGATTGCGATTGTATGATTGTGACTGTATGATTGCGATTGTATGATTGTGATTGTATGGTTATGATTGTATTTTTGTGATTGTAAGATTGTGATTTTATGATTGTGATTGTATGATTGTGATTGTATGATTGCGATTGTATGAATGCGATTGTATGATTGTGATTGCATAATTGTGATTGTATGATTGTGATTGTATGATTGTGATTGTCTGATTGTGGTTGTATGATTGTGATTGTATGATTGTGATTGTATGATTGTGATTGCATGATTGTGATTGTATGTTTGTATTTGCGAGATTGTATTTGGGATATTGTAATTGTATGATTGCGATTGTATGATTGTAATTGTATGATTATGATTGTATGATTGTGATTGTATGATTGTGATTGTATGATTGCGATTGTATGAATGTGATTGTATGATTGTGATGGTATGATTGTGATTGTATGATTATGATTGTATTTTTGTAATTGTATGATTGTGATTGTATGATTGTGATTGTATGATTGTGATTGTATGACTGTGATTGTATGATTGTGATTGTATGATTGCGATTGTATGAATGCGATTGTATGATTGTGATTGTATGATTGTGATTGTATGATTGTGATTTTATGATTGTGAAAGTATGATTGTGATTGTATGATTGTGATTGTATGATTGTGATTGTTTGATTGTGATTGTATGAGTGTGATTGTCTGATTGTGGCTGTGCGATTGTGATTGTCCGATTGTGATTGTACGATTGTTATTGAATGATTGTGATTGTATGATTCTGATTGTATGATTGTGATTGCATGATTGTGATTGTATGATTGTGATTGCATGATTTTGAATGTATGATTATGATTGTATGATTGTGATTGCATGATTGTGATTGTATGATTGTGATTGTATGATTGCGATTGTATGAATGCGATTGTATGATTGTGATTGCATAATTGTGATTGAATGATTGTGATTGTATGATCGTGATTGTATGATTGTGATTGTATGATTGTGATTGTATGATTGTGATTGTATGATTGTGATTGTCTGATTGTGGTTGTATGATTGAGATTGTATGATTGAGATTGTATGATTGTGATTGTATGATTGCGATTGTATGATTGTGATTGTATGATTGTGATTGTATGATTGTGATTGTATGATTGTGATTGTATGATTGTGATTGTATGATTGTGATTGTATGATTGTGATTGGATGATTGTGATTGTATGATTGTGATTGTATGATTGTGATTGTATGATTGTGATTGTATGATTGTGATTGTATGATTGTGAACGTATGATTGTGATTGTATGATTATGATTGTATGATTGTGATTGTATGATTGTGATTGTATGATTGTATTTGGGAGATTGTAATTGTATGATTGCGATTGTATGATTGTGATTGTATGATTGCGATTGTATGATTGCGATTGTATGATTGTGATGTATGATTGTAATTGTATGATTATGATTGTATGATTGTGATTGTATGATTGTGATTGTATGATTGTGATGTATGATTGTAATTGTATGATTATGATTGTATGATTGTGATTGTATGATTGAGATTGTATGATTGAGATTGTATGATTGTGATTGTATGCTTGCGATTGTATGAATGTGATTGTATGATTGTGATTGTATGACTGTGATTGTATGATTGTGATTGTATGATTGTGATTGTATGTTTGTATAAGTATGATTGTGATGATATGATTGTGATTGTATGATTGTGATTGTATGATTGTGATTGTATGATTGTGATTGTATGAATGCGATTGTATGATTGTGATTGTATGATTGCGATTGTATGATTGTGATTGTGTGATTGTGATGTATGATTGTAATTGTATGATTATGATTGTATGATTGTGATTGTATGATTGAGATTGTATGATTGTGATTGTATGATTGCGACTGTATGATTGTGATTGTATGATTGTATTTGGGAGATTGTATTTGGGATATTGTAATTGTATGATTGCGATTGTATGATTGTGATTGTATGATTGTGATGTATGATTGTAATTGTATGATTATGATTGTATGATTGTGATTGTATGATTGTGATTGTATGATTGTGATTGTATGACTGTGATTGTATGATTGTAATTGTATGATTATGATTGTATGATTGTGATTGTATGATTGTGATGGTATGATTGTGATTGTATGACTGTGGTTGTATGATTGTGATTGTATGATTGTGATTGTATGATTGTGAAAGTATGATTGTGATGGTATGATTGCGATTGTATGATTGTGATTGTATGATTGTGATTGTATGATTGCGATTGTATGATTGTGATTGTATGATTGTGATTGTATGATTGTGATTGTATGATTGTGATTGTATGATTGTGATTGTATGATTGTGATTGTATGATTGTGATTGTATGATTGTGATTGTATGATTGTGAACGTATGATTGTGATTGTATGATTATGATTGTATGATTGTGATTGTATGATTGTGATTGTATGATTGTATTTGGGAGATTGTGTTTGGGAGATTGTAATTGTATGATTGCGATTGTATGATTGGGATTGTATGATTGCGATTGTATGATTGCGATTGTATGATTGTGATGTATGAGTGTAATTGTATGATTATGATTGTATGATTGTGATTGTATGATTGTGATTGTATGATTGTGATGTATGATTGTAATTGTATGATTATGATTGTATGATTGTGATTGTATGATTGAGATTGTATGATTGAGATTGTATGATTGTGATTGTATGCTTGCGATTGTATGAATGTGATTGTATGATTGTGATTGTATGACTGTGATTGTATGATTGTGATTGTATGATTGTGATTGTATGTTTGTATAAGTATGATTGTGATGGTATGATTGTGATTGTATGATTGTGATTGTATGATTGTGATGTATGATTCTAATTGTATGATTATGATTGTATGATTGTGATTGTATGATTGTGATAGTATGATTGTGATTGTATGATTGTGATTGTATGATTGTGATTGTATGATTATGATTGTATGATTGCGATTGTATGAATGCGATTGTATGATTGTGATTGTATGATTGCGATTGTATGATTGTGATTGTATGATTGTGATGTATGATTGTAATTGTATGATTATGATTGTATGATTGTGATTGTATGATTGAGATTGTATGATTGTGATTGTATGATTGCGATTGTATGGTTGTGATTGTATGATTGTGATTGTATGATTGTGATTGTATGATTGTGATTGTATGGTTGTGATTGTATGATTGTGAAAGTGTGATTGTGATTGTATGATTGTTATTGTATGATTGTGATTGTATGATTGTGATTGTATGATTGTGATTGTATGATTGTGATTGTATGATTGTGATTGTATGATTGTGATTGTATGATTGTGAATGTACGATTGTGATTGTATGATTGTGATTGTATGAATATGATTGTATGATTGTGATTGCATGATTGTGATTGTATGATTGTGATTGCATGATTTTGAATGTATGGTTGTGATTGTATGATTGTGATTGTATGATTGTGATCGTATGACTGTGATTGTATGATTGTGATTGTATAATTGCGATAGTATGATTGTGATTGTATGATTGTGATTGTATGATTGTGATGTATGATTGTGATTGTATGATTGCGATTGTATGATTGTGATTGTATGATTGCGATTGTATGATTGTGATTGTATGATTGTGATGTATGATTGTAATTGTATGATTACGATTGTATGATTGTGATTGTATGATTGTGATTGTATGATTGTATTTGGGAGATTGTATTTGGGATATTGTAATTGTATGATTGCGATTGTATGATTGTGATTGTATGATTGTGATTGCATGATTGTGATTGTATGATTGTATTTGGGAGATTGTATTTGGGATATTGTAATTGTATGATTGCGATTGTATGATTGTGATTGTATGAGTGTGATGTATGATTCTAATTGTATGATTATGATTGTATGATTGTGATTGTATGATTGTGATAGTATGATTGTGATTGTACGATTGCGATTGTACGATTGTGATTGTAGGATTGTGATTGTATGATTATGATTGTATGATTGTGATTGCATGATTGTGATTGTATGATTGTGATTGCATGATTTTGAATGTATCATTGTGATTGTATGATTGTGATTGTATGATTGTGATTGTATGATTGTGATTGTATGATTGTGGAAGTATGATTGTGATTGTATGATTGTGATTGTATGATTGTGATTGTATGATTGTGATTGTATGATTGTGATTGTATGAGTGTGATTGTGTGATTGTGGTTGTGCGATTGAGATTGTACGATTGTGATTGTACGATTGTGATTGAATGATTGTGATTGTATGATTATGATTGTATGATTGTGATTGCATGATTGTGATTGTATGAATGCGATTGTATGATTGTGATTGCATAATTGTGACTGAATGATTGTGATTGTATGATTGTGATTGTATGATTGTGATTGTATGATTGTGATTGTATGATTGTGATTGTCTGATTGTGGTTGTATGATTGTGATTGTATGATTGTGATTGTATGATTATGATTGTATGATTGCGATTGTATGAATGCGATTGTATGATTGTGATTGTATGATTGCGATTGTATGATTGTGATTGTATGATTGTGATGTATGATTGTAATTGTATGATTATGATTGTATGATTGTGATTGTATGATTGAGATTGTATGATTGTGATTGTATGATTGCGATTGTATGATTGTGATTGTATGATTGTGATTGTATGATTGTGATTGTATGATTGTGATTGTATGGTTGTGATTGTATGATTGTGAAAGTATGATTGTGATTGTATGATTGTTATTGTATGATTGTGATTGTATGAATATGATTGTATGATTGTGATTGTATGATTGCGATTGTATGATTGCGATTGTATGATTGTGATGTATGAGTGTAATTGTATGATTATGATTGTATGATTGTGATTGTATGATTGTGATTGTATGATTGTGATGTATGATTGTAATTGTATGATTATGATTGTATGATTGTGATTGTATGATTGAGATTGTATGATTGAGATTGTATGATTGTGATTGTATGCTTGCGATTGTATGAATGTGATTGTATGATTGTGATTGTATGACTGCGATTGTATGATTGTGATTGTATGATTGTGATTGTATGTTTGTATAAGTATGATTGTGATGGTATGATTGTGATTGTATGATTGTGATTGTATGATTGTGATTGTATGAGTGTGATTGTCTGATTGTGGTTGTGCGATTGTGATTGTACGATTGTGATTGTACGATTGTTATTGAATGATTGTGATTGTATGATTCTGATTGTATGATTATGATTGTATGATTGCGATTGTATGAATGCGATTGTATGATTGTGATTGTATGATTGCGATTGTATGATTGTGATTGTATGATTGTGATGTATGATTGTAATTGTATGATTATGATTGTATGATTGTGATTGTATGATTGAGATTGTATGATTGTGATTGTATGATTGCGATTGTATGATTGTGATTGTATGATTGTGATTGTATGATTGTGATTGTATGATTGTGATTGTATGGTTGTGATTTTATGATTGTGAAAGTATGATTGTGATTGTATGATTGTTATTGTATGATTGTGATTGTATGAATATGATTGTATGATTGTGATTGCATGATTGTGATTGTATGATTGTGATTGCATGATTTTGAATGTATGATGGTGATTGTATGATTGTGATTGTATGATTGTGATCGTATGATTGTGATTGTATGATTGTGATTGTATGATTGCGATAGTATGATTGTGATTGTATGATTGTGATTGTATGATTGTGATGTATGATTGTAATTGTATGATTATGATTGTATGATTGTGATTGTATGATGGAGATTGTATGATTGTGATTGTATGCTTGCGATTGTATGATTGTGAATGTATGATTGTATTTGGGAGATTGTATTTGGGATATTGTAATTTTATGATTGCGATTGTATGATTGTGATTGTATGATTGTGATGTATGATTCTAATTGTATGATTATGATTGTATGATTGTGATTGTATGAATGTGATAGTATGATTGTGATTGTATGATTGTGATTGTATGATTGTGATTGTATGATTGTATTTGGGAGATTGTATTTGGGAGATTGTAATTGTATGATTGCGATTGTATGATTGTGATTGTATGATTGTGATTGTATGATTGTATTTGGGAGATTGTAGTTGGGAGATTGTATTTGGGAGATTGTATTTGGGAGATTGTAATTGTATGATTGCGGTTGTATGATTGTGATTGTATGATTGCGATTGTATGATTGTGATTGTATGATTGCGATTGTATGAATGCGATTGTATGATTGTGATTGCATAATTGTGATTGTATGATTGTGATTGTATGATTGTGATTGTCTGATTGTGGTTGTATGATTGTGATTGTATGATTGTGATGTATGATTGTTATTGTATGATTGTGATTGTATGATTGTGATTGTATGATTGTGATTGTATGATTGTATTTGGGAGATTGTATTTGGGATATTGTAATTGTATGATTGCGATTGTATGATTGTGATTGTATGATTGCGATTGTATGATTGTGATTGTATGATTGTGATGTATGATTGTTATTGTATGATTATGATTGTATGATTGTGATTGTATGATTGTGATGGTATGATTGTGATTGTATGATTGCGATAGTATGATTGTGATTGTATGATTGTGATTGTATGATTGTAATTGCATGATTATGATTGTATGATTGTGATTGTATGATTGCGATTGTATGATTGTGATTGTATGATTATGATTGTATGATTGTGATTGCATGATTGTGATTGTATGATTGCGATTGTATGTTTGTGATTTTATGATTGTGATTGTATGATTGTGATTGTATGATTGTGATTGTATGATTGTGATGTATGATTGTAATTGTATGATTACGATTGTATGATTGTGATTGTATGATTGTGATTGTATGATTGTATTTGGGAGATTGTATTTGGGATATTGTAATTGTATGATTGCGATTGTATGATTGTGATTGTATGATTGTGATTGCATGATTGTGATTGTATGATTGTATTTGGGAGATTGTATTTGGGATATTGTAATTGTATGATTGCGATTGTATGATTGTGATTGTATGAGTGTGATGTATGATTGTAATTGTATGATTATGATTGTATGATTGTGATTGTATGATTGAGATTGTATGATTGTGATTGTATGATTGTGATTGACTGATTGTGGTTGTGCGATTGTGATTGTACGATTGTGATTGTACGATTGTGATTGTAGGATTGTGATTGTATGATTATGATTGTATGATTGTGATTGCATGATTGTGATTGTATGATTGTGATTGCATGATTTTGAATGTATCATTGTGATTGTATGATTGTGATTGTATGATTGTGATTGTATGATTGTGATTGTATGGTTGTGATTGTATGATTGTGATTGTATGATTGTGATTGTCTGATTGTGATTGTATGATTGTGATTGTATGATTGTGATTGTATGATTGTGAAAGTATGATTGTGATTGTATGATTGTGACTGTATGATTGTGATTGTATGATTGTGGTTGTATGATTGTGATTGTATGAGTGTGATTGTGTGATTGTGGCTGTGCGATTGAGATTGTACGATTGTGATTGTACGATTGTGATTGTACGATTGTGATTGAATGATTGTGATTGTATGATTATGATTGTATGATTGTGATTGCATGATTGTGATTGTATGATTGTGATTGCATGATTTTGAATGTATGATTGTGATTGTATGATTGTGATTGTATGATTGTGATTGTATGATTGTGATTGGATGATTGTGATTGTATGATTGTGATTGTATGATTGTGATTGCATGATTATGATTGTATGATTGTGATTGTATGATTGTGATGGTATGATTGTGATTGTATGATTGCGATTGTATGATTGTATTTGGGAGATTGTAGTTGGGAGATTGTATTTGGGAGATTGTATTTGGGAGATTGTAATTGTATGATTGCGATTGTATGATTGTGATTGTATGATTGCGATTGTATGATTGTGATTGTATGATTGCGATTGTATGATTGTGATTGTATGATTATGATTGTATTTTTGTGATTGTAAGATTGTGATTGTATGATTGTGATTGTATGATTGTGATTGTATGATTGCGATTGTATGAATGCGATTGTATGATTGTGATTGCATAATTGTGATTGTATGATTGTGATTGTATGATTGTGATTGTCTGATTGTGGTTGTATGATTGTGATTGTATGATTGTGATTGTATGATTGTGATTGCATGATTGTGATTGTATGATTGTATTTGCGAGATTGTATTTGGGATATTGTAATTGTATGATTGCGATTGTATGATTGTAATTGTATGATTATGATTGTATGATTGTGATTGTATGATTGTGATGGTATGATTGTGATTGTATGATTGCGATAGTATGATTGTGATTGTATGATTGTGATTGTAAGATTGCGATTGTATGAATGTGATTGTATGATTGTGATGGTATGATTGTGATTGTATGATTATGATTGTATTTTTGTAATTGTATGATTGTGATTGTATGATTGTGATCGTATGATTGTGATTGTATGATTGTGATTGTATGATTGCGATAGTATGATTGTGATTGTATGATTGTGATTGTATGATTGTGATGTATGATTGTAATTGTATGATTATGATTGTCTGATTGTGATTGTATGATTGTGATTGTATGATTGTGATTGTATGATTGTGATTGTATGATTGTGAAAGTATGATTGTGATTGTATGATTGTGACTGTATGATTGTGATTGTATGATTGTGATTGTATGATTGTGATTGTATGAGTGTGATTGTGTGATTGTGGCTGTGCGATTGAGATTGTACGATTGTGATTGTACGATTGTGATTGAATGATTGTGATTGTATGATTATGATTGTATGATTGTGATTGCATGATTGTGATTGTATGATTGTGATTGCATGATTTTGAATGTATGATTGTGATTGTATGATTGTGATTGTATGATTGTGATTGTATGATTGTGATTGGATGATTGTGATTGTATGATTGTGATTGTATGATTGTGATTGCATGATTATGATTGTATGATTGTGATTGTATGATTGTGATGGTATGATTGTGATTGTATGATTGCGATTGTATGATTGTATTTGGGAGATTGTAGTTGGGAGATTGTATTTGGGAGATTGTATTTGGGAGATTGTAATTGTATGATTGCGATTGTATGATTGTGATTGTATGATTGCGATTGTATGATTGTGATTGTATGATTGCGATTGTATGATTGTGATTGTATGATTATGATTGTATTTTTGTGATTGTAAGATTGTGATTGTATGATTGTGATTGTATGATTGTGATTGTATGATTGCGATTGTATGAATGCGATTGTATGATTGTGATTGCATAATTGTGATTGTATGATTGTGATTGTATGATTGTGATTGTCTGATTGTGGTTGTATGATTGTGATTGTATGATTGTGATTGTATGATTGTGATTGCATGATTGTGATTGTATGATTGTATTTGCGAGATTGTATTTGGGATATTGTAATTGTATGATTGCGATTGTATGATTGTAATTGTATGATTATGATTGTATGATTGTGATTGTATGATTGTGATGGTATGATTGTGATTGTATGATTGCGATAGTATGATTGTGATTGTATGATTGTGATTGTAAGATTGCGATTCTATGAATGTGATTGTATGATTGTGATGGTATGATTGTGATTGTATGATTATGATTGTATTTTTGTAATTGTATAATTGTGATTGTATGATTGTGATCGTATGATTGTGATTGTATGATTGTGATTGTATGATTGCGATAGTATGATTGTGATTGTATGATTGTGATTGTATGATTGTGATGTATGATTGTAATTGTATGATTATGATTGTATGATTGTGATTGTATGATTGTGATTGTATGATTGTGATTGTATGATTGCGATTGTATGAATGCGATTGTATGATTGTGATTGCATAATTGTGATTGTATGATTGTGATTGTATGATTGTGATTGTCTGATTGTGGTTGTATGATTGTGATTGTATGATTGTGATGTATGATTGTTATTGTATGATTGTGATTGTATGATTGTGATTGTATGATTGTGATTGTATGATTGTATTTGGGAGATTGTATTTGGGATATTGTAATTGTATGATTGCGATTGTATGATTGTGATTGTATGATTGCGATTGTATGATTGTGATTGTATGATTGTGATGTATGATTGTTATTGTATGATTATGATTGTATGATTGTGATTGTATGATTGTGATGGTATGATTGTGATTGTATGATTGCGATAGTATGATTGTGATTGTATGATTGTGATTGTATGATTGTAATTGCATGATTATGATTGTATGATTGTGATAGTATGATTGCGATTGTATGATTGTGATTGTATGATTATGATTGTATGATTGTGATTGCATGATTGTGATTGTATGATTGCGATTGTATGTTTGTGATTTTATGATTGTGATTGTATGATTGTGATTGTATGATTGTGATTGTATGATTGTGATGTATGATTGTAATTGTATGATTACGATTGTATGATTGTGATTGTATGATTGTGATTGTATGATTGTATTTGGGAGATTGTATTTGGGATATTGTAATTGTATGATTGCGATTGTATGATTGTGATTGTATGATTGTGATTGCATGATTGTGATTGTATGATTGTATTTGGGAGATTGTATTTGGGATATTGTAATTGTATGATTGCGATTGTATGATTGTGATTGTATGAGTGTGATGTATGATTGTAATTGTATGATTATGATTGTATGATTGTGATTGTATGATTGAGATTGTATGATTGTGATTGTATGATTGTGATTGACTGATTGTGGTTGTGCGATTGTGATTGTACGATTGTGATTGTACGATTGTGATTGTAGGATTGTGATTGTCTGACTGTGATTGTATGATTGTGATTGTATGATTGTGATTGTATGATTGTGAAAGTATGATTGTGATTGTATGATTGTGACTGTATGATTGTGATTGTATGATTGTGGTTGTATGATTGTGATTGTATGAGTGTGATTGTGTGATTGTGGCTGTGCGATTGAGATTGTACGATTGTGATTGTACGATTGTGATTGTACGATTGTGATTGAATGATTGTGATTGTATGATTATGATTGTATGATTGTGATTGCATGATTGTGATTGTATGATTGTGATTGCATGATTTTGAATGTATGATTGTGATTGTATGATTGTGATTGTATGATTGTGATTGTATGATTGTGATTGGATGATTGTGATTGTATGATTGTGATTGTATGATTGTGATTGCATGATTATGATTGTATGATTGTGATTGTATGATTGTGATGGTATGATTGTGATTGTATGATTGCGATTGTATGATTGTATTTGGGAGATTGTAGTTGGGAGATTGTATTTGGGAGATTGTATTTGGGAGATTGTAATTGTATGATTGCGATTGTATGATTGTGATTGTATGATTGCGATTGTATGATTGTGATTGTATGATTGCGATTGTATGATTGTGATTGTATGATTATGATTGTATTTTTGTGATTGTAAGATTGTGATTGTATGATTGTGATTGTATGATTGTGATTGTATGATTGCGATTGTATGAATGCGATTGTATGATTGTGATTGCATAATTGTGATTGTATGATTGTGATTGTATGATTGTGATTGTCTGATTGTGGTTGTATGATTGTGATTGTATGATTGTGATTGTATGATTGTGATTGCATGATTGTGATTGTATGATTGTATTTGCGAGATTGTATTTGGGATATTGTAATTGTATGATTGCGATTGTATGATTGTAATTGTATGATTATGATTGTATGATTGTGATTGTATGATTGTGATGGTATGATTGTGATTGTATGATTGCGATAGTATGATTGTGATTGTATGATTGTGATTGTAAGATTGCGATTGTATGAATGTGATTGTATGATTGTGATGGTATTATTGTGATTGTATGATTATGATTGTATTTTTGTAATTGTATGATTGTGATTGTATGATTGTGATCGTATGATTGTGATTGTATGATTGTGATTGTATGATTGCGATAGTATGATTGTGATTGTATGATTGTGATTGTATGATTGTGATGTATGATTGTAATTGTATGATTATGATTGTCTGATTGTGATTGTATGATTGTGATTGTATGATTGTGATTGTATGATTGTGAAAGTATGATTGTGATTGTATGATTGTGACTGTATGATTGTGATTGTATGATTGTGATTGTATGATTGTGATTGTATGAGTGTGATTGTGTGATTGTGGCTGTGCGATTGAGATTGTACGATTGTGATTGTACGATTGTGATTGAATGATTGTGATTGTATGATTATGATTGTATGATTGTGATTGCATGATTGTGATTGTATGATTGTGATTGCATGATTTTGAATGTATGATTGTGATTGTATGATTGTGATTGTATGATTGTGATTGTATGATTGTGATTGGATGATTGTGATTGTATGATTGTGATTGTATGATTGTGATTGCATGATTATGATTGTATGATTGTGATTGTATGATTGTGATGGTATGATTGTGATTGTATGATTGCGATTGTATGATTGTATTTGGGAGATTGTAGTTGGGAGATTGTATTTGGGAGATTGTATTTGGGAGATTGTAATTGTATGATTGCGATTGTATGATTGTGATTGTATGATTGCGATTGTATGATTGTGATTGTATGATTGCGATTGTATGATTGTGATTGTATGATTATGATTGTATTTTTGTGATTGTAAGATTGTGATTGTATGATTGTGATTGTATGATTGTGATTGTATGATTGCGATTGTATGAATGCGATTGTATGATTGTGATTGCATAATTGTGATTGTATGATTGTGATCGTATGATTGTGATTGTCTGATTGTGGTTGTATGATTGTGATTGTATGATTGTGATTGTATGATTGTGATTGCATGATTGTGATTGTATGATTGTATTTGCGAGATTGTATTTGGGATATTGTAATTGTATGATTGCGATTGTATGATTGTAATTGTATGATTATGATTGTATGATTGTGATTGTATGATTGTGATGGTATGATTGTGATTGTATGATTGCGATAGTATGATTGTGATTGTATGATTGTGATTGTAAGATTGCGATTGTATGAATGTGATTGTATGATTGTGATGGTATGATTGTGATTGTATGATTATGATTGTATTTTTGTAATTGTATGATTGTGATTGTATGATTGTGATCGTATGATTGTGATTGTATGATTGTGATTGCATGATTTTGAATGTATGATTGTGATTGTATGATTGTGATTGTATGATTGTGATCGTATGATTGTGATTGTATGATTGTGATTGTATGATTGCGATAGTATGATTGTGATTGTATGATTGTGATTGTATGATTGTGATGTATGATTGTAATTGTATGATTATGATTGTATGATTGTGATTGTATGATGGAGATTGTATGATTGTGATTGTATGCTTGCGATTGTATGATTGTGAATGTATGATTGTATTTGGGAGATTGTATTTGGGATATTGTAATTTTATGATTGCGATTGTATGATTGTGATTGTATGATTGTGATGTATGATTCTAATTGTATGATTATGATTGTATGATTGTGATTGTATGAATGTGATAGTATGATTGTGATTGTATGATTGTGATTGTATGATTGTGATTGTATGATTGTATTTGGGAGATTGTATTTGGGAGATTGTAATTGTATGATTGCGATTGTATGATTGTGATTGTATGATTGTGATTGTATGATTGTATTTGGGAGATTGTAGTTGGGAGATTGTATTTGGGAGATTGTATTTGGGAGATTGTAATTGTATGATTGCGGTTGTATGATTGTGATTGTATGATTGCGATTGTATGATTGTGATTGTATGATTGTGATGTATGATTGTAATATTATGATTATGATTGTATGATTGTGATTGTATGATTGCGATTGTATGATTGTATTTGGGAGATTGTAGTTGGGAGATTGTATTTGGGAGATTGTCTTTGGGAGATTGTAATTGTATGATTGCGATTGTATGATTGTGATTGTATGATTGCGATTGTATGATTGTGACTGTATGACTATGATATTATTTTTGTGATTGTATGATTGCGATTGTATGATTGTGATTGTATGATTGCGATTGTATGAATGCGATTGTATGATTGTGATTGCATAATTGTGATTGTATGATTGTGATTGTATGATTGTGATTGTCTGATTGTGGTTGTATGATTGTGATTGTATGATTGTGATTGTATGATTGTGATTGTATGATTGTGATTGTATGATTGTATTTGGGAGATTGTATTTGGGATATTGTAATTGTATGATTGCGATTGTATGATTGTGATTGTATGATTGCGATTGTATGATTGTGATTGTATGATTGTGATGTATGATTGTTATTGTATGATTATGATTGTATGATTGTGATTGTATGATTGTGATGGTATGATTGTGATTGTATGATTGCGATAGTATGATTGTGATTGTATGATTGTGATTGTATGATTGTAATTGCATGATTATGATTGTATGATTGTGATTGTATGATTGCGATTGTATGATTGTGATTGTATGATTATGATTGTATTTTTGTTATTGTATGATTGTGATTGTATGATTGTGATTGTATGATTGTGATTGTATGATTGTGATTGTATGATTGTGATTGTATGACTGTGATTGTATGATTGTGATTGTATGATTGCGATTGTATGTTTGTGATTTCATGATTGTGATTGTATGATTGTGATTGTATGATTGTGATTGTATGATTGTGATTGTATGATTGTGATTGTATGATTGTATTTGGGAGATTGTATTTGGGAGATTGTATTTGGGAGATTGTAATTGTATGATTGCGATTGTATGATTGTGATTGTATGATTGCGATTGTATGATTGTGATTGTATGATTGTGATGTATGATTGTAATTGTATGATTACGATTGTATGATTGTGATTGTATGATTGTGATTGTATGATTGTGATTGTATGATTGTATTTGGGAGATTGTATTTGGGATATTGTAATTGTATGATTGCGATTGTATGATTGTGATTGTATGATTGTGATTGCATGATTGTGATTGTATGATTGTATTTGGGAGATTGTATTTGGGATATTGAAATTGTATGATTGCGATTGTATGATTGTGATTGTATGAGTGTGATGTATGATTGTAATTGTATGATTATGATTGTATGATTGTGATTGTATGATTGAGATTGTATGATTGTGATTGTATGATTGTGATTGACTGATTGTGGTTGTGCGATTGTGATTGTACGATTGTGATTGTACGATTGTGATTGTAGGATTGTGATTGTATGATTATGATTGTATGATTGTGATTGCATGATTGTGATTGTATGATTGTGATTGCATGATTTTGAATGTATCATTGTGATTGTATGATTGTGATTGTATGATTGTGATTGTATGAGTGTGAAAGTATGATTGTGATTGTATGATTGTGATTGTATGATTGTGATTGTATGATTGTGATGTATGATTGTAATTGTATGATTACGATTGTATGATTGTGATTGTATGATTGTGATGTATGATTGTAATTGTATGATTACGATTGTATGATTGTGATTGTATGATTGTGATTGTATGATTGTGATTGTATGATTGTATTTGGGAGATTGTATTTGGGAGATTGTATTTGGGATATTGTAATTGTATGATTGCGATTGTATGATTGTGATTGTATGATTGTGATTGCATGATTGTGATTGTATGATTGTATTTGGGAGATTGTATTTGGGATATTGTAATTGTATGATTGCGATTGTATGATTGTGATTGTATGAGTGTGATGTATGATTGTAATTGTATGATTATGATTGTATGATTGTGATTGTATGATTGAGATTGTATGATTGTGATTGTATGATTGCGATTGTATGATTGTGATTGTATGATTGTGATGTATGATTGTTATTGTATGATTATGATTGTATGATTGTGATTGTATGATTGTGATGGTATGATTGTGACTGTATGATTGCGATAGTATGATTGTGATCGTATGATTGTGATTGTATGATTGTAATTGCATGATTATGATTGTATGATTGTGATTGTATGATTGCGATTGTATGATTGTGATTGTATGATTATGATTGTATGATTGTGATTGCATGATTGTGATTGTATGATTGCGATTGTATGTTTGTGATTTTATGATTGTGATTGTATGATTGTGATTGTATGATTGTGATTGTATGATTGTGATGTATGATTGTAATTGTATGATTACGATTGTATGATTGTGATTGTATGATTGTGATTGTATGATTGTATTTGGGAGATTGTATTTGGGATATTGTAATTGTATGATTGCGATTGTATGATTGTGATTGTATGATTGTGATTGCATGATTGTGATTGTATGATTGTATTTGGGAGATTGTATTTGGGATATTGTAATTGTATGATTGCGATTGTATGATTGTGATTGTATGAGTGTGATGTATGATTGTAATTGTATGATTATGATTGTATGATTGTGATTGTATGATTGAGATTGTATGATTGTGATTGTATGATTGTGATTGACTGATTGTGGTTGTGCGATTGTGATTGTACGATTGTGATTGTACGATTGTGATTGTAGGATTGTGATTGTATGATTATGATTGTATGATTGTGATTGCATGATTGTGATTGTATGATTGTGATTGCATGATTTTGAATGTATCATTGTGATTGTATGATTGTGATTGTATGATTGTGATTGTATGATTGTGATTGTATGGTTGTGATTGTATGATTGTGATTGTATGATTGTGATTGTCTGATTGTGATTGTATGATTGTGATTGTATGATTGTGATTGTATGATTGTGAAAGTATGATTGTGATTGTATGATTGTGACTGTATGATTGTGATTGTATGATTGTGATTGTATGATTGTGATTGTATGAGTGTGATTGTGTGATTGTGGCTGTGCGATTGAGATTGTACGATTGTGATTGTACGATTGTAATTGTATGATTGCGATTGTATGATTGTGATTGTCTGATTGTGGTTGTATGATTGTTATTGTATGATTGTGATTGTATGATTGTGATTGCATGATTGTGATTGTATGATTGTATTTGCGAGATTGTATTTGGGATATTGTAATTGTATGATTGCGATTGTATGATTGTAATTGTATGATTATGATTGTATGATTGTGATTGTATGATTGTGATGGTATGATTGTGATTGTATGATTGCGATAGTATGATTGTGATTGTATGATTGTGATTGTAAGATTGCGATTGTATGAATGTGATTGTATGATTGTGATGGTATGATTGTGATTGTATGATTATGATTGTATTTTTGTAATTGTATGATTGTGATTGTATGATTGTGATTGTATGATTGTGATTGTATGACTGTGATTGTATGATTGTGATTGTATGATTGCGATTGTATGAATGCGATTGTATGATTGTGATTGTATGATTGTGATTGTATGATTGCGATTGTATGAATGCGATTGTATGATTGTGATTGCATAATTGTGATTGAATGATTGTGATTGTATGATTGTGATTGTATGATTGTGATTGTATGATTGTGATTGTATGATTGTGATTGTCTGATTGTGGTTGTATGATTGAGATTGTATGATTGAGATTGTATGATTGTGATTGTATGATTGCGATTGTATGATTGTGATTGTATGATTGTGATTGTATGATTGTGATTGTATGATTGTGATTGTATGATTGTGATTGTATGATTGTGATTGTATGATTGTGATTGTATGATTGTGATTGTATGATTGTGATTGTATGATTGTGAACGTATGATTGTGATTGTATGATTATGATTGTATGATTGTGATTGTATGATTGTGATTGTATGATTGTATTTGGGAGATTGTAATTGTATGATTGCGATTGTATGATTGTGATTGTATGATTGCGATTGTATGATTGCGATTGTATGATTGCGATTGTATGATTGTGATGTATGATTGTAATTGTATGATTACGATTGTATGATTGTGATTGTATGATTGTGATTGTATGATTGTGATGTATGATTGTAATTGTATGATTATGATTGTATGATTGTGATTGTATGATTGAGATTGTATGATTGAGATTGTATGATTGTGATTGTATGCTTGCGATTGTATGAATGTGATTGTATGATTGTGATTGTATGACTGTGATTGTATGATTGTGATTGTATGATTGTGATTGTATGATTGTGATTGTATGATTGTGATTGTATGTTTGTATAAGTATGATTGTGATGGTATGATTGTTATTGTATGATTGTGATTGTATGATTGTGATTGTATGATTGTGATTGTATGATTGTGAATGTACGATTGTGATTGTATGATTGTGATTGTATGAATATGATTGTATGATTGTGATCGTATGATTGTGATTGTATGATTGTGATTGTATGATTGCGATAGTATGATTGTGATTGTATGATTGTGATTGTATGATTGTGATGTATGATTGTAATTGTATGATTATGATTGTATGATTGTGATTGTATGATTGAGATTGTATGATTGTGATTGTATGCTTGTGATTGTATGATTGCGATTGTATGATTGTGACTGTATGACTATGATTGTATTTTTGTGATTGTATGATTGTGATTGTATGATTGCGATTGTATGATTGTGATTGTATGATTGCGATTGTATGAATGCGATTGTATGATTGTGATTGTATGATTGCGATAGTATGATTGTGATTGTATGATTGTGATTGTAAGATTGCGATTGTATGAATGTGATTGTATGATTGTGATGGTATGATTGTGATTGTATGATTATGATTGTATTTTTGTAATTGTATGATTGTGATTGTATGATTGTGATTGTATGATTGTGATTGTATGACTGTGATTGTATGATTGTGATTGTATGATTGCGATTGTATGAATGCGATTGTATGATTGTGATTGTATGATTGTGATTGTATGATTGTGATTTTATGATTGTGAAAGTATGATTGTGATGGTATGATTGTGATTGTATGATTGTGATTGTATGATTGTGATTGTATGAGTGTGATTGTCTGATTGTGGTTGTGCGATTGTGATTGTACGATTGTGATTGTACGATTGTTATTGAATGATTGTGATTGTATGATTCTGATTGTATGATTGTGATTGCATGATTGTGATTGTATGATTGTGATTGCATGATTTTGTATGTATGATTGTGAAAGTATGATTGTGATGGTATGATTGTGATTGTATGATTGTGATTGTATGATTGTGATTGTATGATTGTGATTGTATGAGTGTGATTGTCTGATTGTGGCTGTGCGATTGTGATTGTACGATTGTGATTGTACGATTGTTATTGAATGATTGTGATTGTATGATCCTGATTGTATGATTGTGATTGCATGATTGTGATTGTATGATTGTGATTGCATGATTTTGAATGTATGATTATGATTGTATGATTGTGATTGCATGATTGTGATTGTATGATTGTGATTGTATGATTGCGATTGTATGAATGCGATTGTATGATTGTGATTGCATAATTGTGATTGAATGATTGTGATTGTATGATTGTGATTGTATGATTGTGATTGTATGATTGTGATTGTATGATTGTGATTGTCTGATTGTGGTTGTATGATTGAGATTGTATGATTGAGATTGTATGATTGTGATTGTATGATTGCGATTGTATGATTGTGATTGTATGATTGCGATTCTATGATTGTGATTGTATGATTGTGATTGTATGATTGTGATTGTATGATTGTGATTGTATGATTGTGATTGTATGATTGTGATTGTATGATTGTGATTGTATGATTGTGATTGTATGATTGTGATTGTATGATTGTGATTGTATGATTGTGAACGTATGATTGTGATTGTATGATTATGATTGTATGATTGTGATTGTGTGATTGTGATTGTATGATTGTATTTGGGAGATTGTAATTGTATGATTGCGATTGTATGATTGTTATTGTATGATTGCGATTGTATGATTGCGATTGTATGATTGTGATGTATGATTGTAATTGTATGATTATGATTGTAGGATTGTGATTGTATGATTGTGATTGTATGATTGTGATGTATGATTGTAATTGTATGATTATGATTGTATGATTGTGATTGTATGATTGAGATTGTATGATTGAGATTGTATGATTGTGATTGTATGCTTGCGATTGTATGAATGTGATTGTATGATTGTGATTGTATGACTGTGATTGTATGATTGTGATTGTATGATTGTGATTGTATGTTTGTATAAGTATGATTGTGATGGTATGATTGTTATTGTATGATTGTGATTGTATGATTGTGATTGTATGATTGTGATTGTATGATTGCGATTGTATGATTGTGATTGTATGATTGTGATTGTATGATTGCGATTGTATGATTGTGATTGTATGCTTGTGATTGTATGATTGCGATTGTATGATTGTGACTGTATGACTATGATTGTATTTTTGTGATTGTATGATTGTGATTGTATGATTGTGATTGTATGATTGCGATTGTATGATTGTGATTGTATGATTGCGATTGTATGAATGCGATTGTATGATTGTGATTGCATAATTGTGATTGTATGATTGTGATTGTATGATTGTGATTGTATGCTTGTGATTGTATGATTGCGATTGTATGATTGTGACTGTATGACTATGATTGTATTTTTGTGATTGTATGATTGTGATTGTATGATTGTGATTGTATGATTGCGATTGTATGATTGTGATTGTATGATTGCGATTGTATGAATGCGATTGTATGATTGTGATTGCATAATTGTGATTGTATGATTGTGATTGTATGATTGTGATTGTCTGATTGTGGTTGTATGATTGTGATTGTATGATTGTGATTGTATGATTGTGATTGTATGATTGTGATTGTATGATTGTGATTGTATGATTGTATTTGGGAGATTGTATTTGGGATATTGTAATTGTATGATTGCGATTGTATGATTGTGATTGTATGGTTGCGATTGTATGATTGTGATTGTATGATTGTGATGTATGATTGTAATTGTATGATTATGATTGTATGATTGTGATTGTATGATTGTGATGGTATGATTGTGATTGTATGATTGCGATAGTATGATTGTGATTGCATGATTGTGATTGTATGATTGTGATTGCATGATTTTGAATGTATGATTATGATTGTATGATTGTGATTGCATGATTGTGATTGTATGATTGTGATTGTATGATTGCGATTGTATGAATGCGATTGTATGATTGTGATTGCATAATTGTGATTGAATGATTGTGATTGTATGATTGTGATTGTATGATTGTGATTGTATGATTGTGATTGTATGATTGTGATTGCATGATTGTGATTGTATGATTGTGATTGCATGATTTTGTATGTATGATTGTGAAAGTATGATTGTGATGGTATGATTGTGATTGTATGATTGTGATTGTATGATTGTGATTGTATGATTGTGATTGTATGAGTGTGATTGTCTGATTGTGGCTGTGCGATTGTGATTGTACGATTGTGATTGTACGATTGTTATTGAATGATTGTGATTGTATGATTCTGATTGTATGATTGTGATTGCATGATTGTGATTGTATGATTGTGATTGCATGATTTTGAATGTATGATTATGATTGTATGATTGTGATTGCATGATTGTGATTGTATGATTGTGATTGTATGATTGCGATTGTATGAATGCGATTGTATGATTGTGATTGCATAATTGTGATTGAATGATTGTGATTGTATGATTGTGATTGTATGATTGTGATTGTATGATTGTGATTGTATGATTGTGATTGTCTGATTGTGGTTGTATGATTGAGATTGTATGATTGAGATTGTATGATTGTGATTGTATGATTGCGATTGTATGATTGTGATTGTATGATTGCGATTCTATGATTGTGATTGTATGATTGTGATTGTATGATTGTGATTGTATGATTGTGATTGTATGATTGTGATTGTATGATTGTGATTGTATGATTGTGATTGTATGATTGTGATTGTATGATTGTGAACGTATGATTGTGATTGTATGATTATGATTGTATGATTGTGATTGTATGATTGTGATTGTATGATTGTATTTGGGAGATTGTAATTGTATGATTGCGATTGTATGATTGTTATTGTATGATTGCGATTGTATGATTGCGATTGTATGATTGTGATGTATGATTGTAATTGTATGATTATGATTGTAGGATTGTGATTGTATGATTGTGATTGTATGATTGTGATGTATGATTGTAATTGTATGATTATGATTGTATGATTGTGATTGTATGATTGAGATTGTATGATTGAGATTGTATGATTGTGATTGTATGCTTGCGATTGTATGAATGTGATTGTATGATTGTGATTGTATGACTGTGATTGTATGATTGTGATTGTATGATTGTGATTGTATGTTTGTATAAGTATGATTGTGATGGTATGATTGTTATTGTATGATTGTGATTGTATGATTGTGATTGTATGATTGTGATTGTATGATTGTGATTGTATGATTGTGATTGTATGATTGCGATTGTATGATTGTGATTGTATGCTTGTGATTGTATGATTGCGATTGTATGATTGTGACTGTATGACTATGATTGTATTTTTGTGATTGTATGATTGTGATTGTATGATTGTGATTGTATGATTGCGAATGTATGATTGTGATTGTATGATTGCGATTGTATGAATGCGATTGTATGATTGTGATTGCATAATTGTGATTGTATGATTGTGATTGTATGATTGTGATTGTCTGATTGTGGTTGTATGATTGTGATTGTATGATTGTGATTGTATGATTGTGATTGTATGATTGTGATTGTATGATTGTGATTGTATGATTGTATTTGGGAGATTGTATTTGGGATATTGTAATTGTATGATTGCGATTGTATGATTGTGATTGTATGGTTGCGATTGTATGATTGTGATTGTATGATTGTGATGTATGATTGTAATTGTATGATTATGATTGTATGATTGTGATTGTATGATTGTGATGGTATGATTGTGATTGTATGATTGCGATAGTATGATTGTGATTGCATGATTGTGATTGTATGATTGTGATTGCATGATTTTGAATGTATGATTATGATTGTATGATTGTGATTGCATGATTGTGATTGTATGATTGTGATTGTATGATTGCGATTGTATGAATGCGATTGTATGATTGTGATTGCATAATTGTGATTGAATGATTGTGATTGTATGATTGTGATTGTATGATTGTGATTGTATGATTGTGATTGTATGATTGTGATTGTATGATTGTGATTGTCTGATTGTGGTTGTATGATTGAGATTGTATGATTGAGATTGTATGATTGTGATTTTATGATTGCGATTGTATGATTGTGATTGTATGATTGCGATTCTATGATTGTGATTGTATGATTGTGATTGTATGATTGTGATTGTATGATTGTGATTGTATGATTGTGATTGCATGATTGTGATTGTATGATTGTGATTGTATGATTGTGATTGTATGATTGTGAACGTATGATTGTGATTGTATGATTATGATTGTATGATTGTGATTGTATGATTGTGATTGTATGATTGTATTTGGGAGATTGTAATTGTATGATTGCGATTGTATGATTGTTATTGTATGATTGCGATTGTATGATTGCGATTGTATGATTGTGATGTATGATTGTAATTGTATGATTATGATTGTATGATTGTGATTGTATGATTGTGATTGTATGATTGTGATGTATGATTGTAATTGTATGATTATGATTGTATGATTGTGATTGTATGATTGAGATTGTATGATTGAGATTGTATGATTGTGATTGTATGCTTGCGATTGTATGAATGTGATTGTATGATTGTGATTGTATGACTGTGATTGTATGATTGTGATTGTATGATTGTGATTGTATGTTTGTATAAGTATGATTGTGATGGTATGATTGTTATTGTATGATTGTGATTGTATGATTGTGATTGTATGATTGTGATTGTATGATTGTGATTGTATGATTGTGATTGTATGATTGCGATTGTATGATTGTGATTGTATGCTTGTGATTGTATGATTGCGATTGTATGATTGTGACTGTATGACTATGATTGTATTTTTGTGATTGTATGATTGTGATTGTATGATTGTGATTGTATGATTGTGATTGTATGATTGTGATTGTATGATTGTGATTGTATGATTGTGATTGTATGATAGTGAACGTATGATTGTGATTGTATGATTATGATTGTATGATTGTGATTGTATGATTGTGATTGTATGATTGTATTTGGGAGATTGTAATTGTATGATTGCGATTGTATGATTGTTATTGTATGATTGCGATTGAATGATTGCGATTGTATGATTGTGATGTATGATTGTAATTGTATGATTATGATTGTATGATTGTGATTGTATGATTGTGATTGTATGATTGTGATGTATGATTGTAATTGTATGATTATGATTGTATGATTGTGATTGTATGATTGTGATTCTTTGATTGTGATTGTATGATTGTGATTGTATGATTGTGATTGTATGATTGTGATTGTATGATTGTGATTGTATGATTGTGATTGTATGATTGTGATTGTATGATTGTGATTGTATGATTGTGATTGTATGATTGTGATTGTATGATTGTGATTGTTTGATTGTATTTGGGAGATTGTATTTGGGAGATTGTAATTGTATGATTGCGATTGTATGATTGTGATTGTATGATTGCGATTATATGATTGTGATTGTATGATTGTGATTGTATGATTGTGATTGTATGATTGTATTTGGGAGATTGTAGTTGGGAGATTGTATTTGGGAGATTGTATTTGGGAGATTGTAATTGTATGATTGCGGTTGTATGATTGTGATTGTATGATTGCGATTGTATGATTGTGATTGTATGATTGTGATGTATGATTGTAATTGTATGATTATGATTGTATGATTGTGATTGTATGATTGTGATGGTATGATTGTGATTGTATGATTGCGATTGTATGATTGTATTTGGGAGATTGTAGTTGGGAGATTGTATTTGGGAGATTGTAATTGTATGATTGCGATTGTATGATTGTGATTGTATGATTGCGATTATATGATTGTGATTGTATGATTATGATTGTATTTTTGTGATTGTATGATTGTGATTGTATGATTGTGATTGTATGACTGTGATTGTATGATTGTGATTGTATGATTGCGATTGTATGAATGCGATTGTATGATTGTGATTGCATAATTGTGATTGTATGATTGTGATTGTATGATTGTGATTGTCTGATTGTGGTTATATGATTGTGATTGTATGATTGTGATTGTATGATTGTGATTGTATGATTGTGATTGTATGATTGTGATTGTATGATTGTATTTGGGAGATTGTATTTGGGATATTGTAATTGTATGATTGCGATTGTATGATTGTGATTGTATGATTGTGATGTATGATTGTAATTGTTTGATTATGATTGTATGATTGTGATTGTATGATTGTGATTGTATGATTGTGATTGTATGATTGTGATTGTATGACTGTGATTGTATGATTGTAATTGTATGATTATGATTGTATGATTGTGATTGTATGATTGTGATGGTATGATTGTGATTGTATGACTGTGGTTGTATGATTGTGATTGTATGATTGTGATTGTATGATTGTGAAAGTATGATTGTGATGGTATGATTGTGATTGTATGATTGTGATTGTATGATTGTGATTGTATGAGTGTGATTGTCTGATTGTGGCTGTGCGATTGTAATTGTACGATTGTGATTGTACGATTGTTATTGAATGATTGTGATTGTATGATTCTGATTGTATGATTGTGATTGCATGATTGTGATTGTATGATTGTGATTGCATGATTTTGAATGTATGATTGTGATTGTATGATTGTGATTGCATGATTGTGATTGTATGATTGTGATTGTATGATTGCGATTGTATGAATGCGATTGTATGATTGTGATTGCATAATTGTGATTGAATGATTGTGATTGTATGGTTGTGAAAGTATGATTGTGATTGTATGATTGTGATTGTATGATTGTGATTGTATGATTGTGATTGTATGAGTGTGATTGCCTGATTGTGGTTGTGCGATTGTGATTGTACGATTGTGAATGTACGGTTGTGATTGTATGATTGTGATTGTATGAATATGATTGTATGATTGTGATTGCATGATTGTGATTGTATGATTGCGATTGCATGATATTGAATGTATGATTGTGATTGTATGATTGTGATTGTATGATTGTGATCGTATGATTGTGATTGTATGATTGTGATTGTATGATTGCGATTGTATGATTGTAATTGTATGTTTATGATTGTATGATTGTGATTGTATGATTGTGATGGTATGATTGTGATTGTATGATTGCGATAGTATGATTGTGATTGTATGATTGTGATTGTATGATTGCGATTGTATGAATGTGATTGTATGATTGTGATTGTATGATTGTGATTGTTTGATTGTGATTGTACGATTGTGATAGTATGATTGTATTTGGGAGATTGTATTTGGGATATTGTAATCGTATGATTGCGATTGTATGATTGTGATTGTATGATTGTGATGTATGATTGTAATTGTATGATTATGATTGTTTGATTGTGATTGTATGATTGAGATTGTATGATTGTGATTGTATGCTTGCGATTGTATGAATACGATTGTATGATTGTGATTGTATGATTGTGATTGTATGATTGTAATTGCATGATTATGATTGTATGATTGTGATTGTATGATTGTGATTGTATGATTGTATTTGGGAGATTGTATTTGGGATATTGTAATTGTATGATTGCGATTGTATGATTGTGATTGTATGATTGTGATTGTATGATTGTGATTGTATGATTGTGATTGTTTGATTGTATTTGGGAGATTGTATTTGGGAGATTGTAATTGTATGATTGCGATTGTATGATTGTGATTGTATGATTGCGATTATATGATTGTGATTGTATGATTGTGATTGTATGATTGTGATTGTATGATTGTATTTGGGAGATTGTAGTTGGGAGATTGTATTTGGGAGATTGTATTTGGGAGATTGTAATTGTATGATTGCGGTTGTATGATTGTGATTGTATGATTGCGATTGTATGATTGTGATTGTATGATTGTGATGTATGATTGTAATTGTATGATTATGATTGTATGATTGTGATTGTATGATTGTGATGGTATGATTGTGATTGTATGATTGCGATTGTATGATTGTATTTGGGAGATTGTAGTTGGGAGATTGTATTTGGGAGATTGTAATTGTATGATTGCGATTGTATGATTGTGATTGTATGATTGCGATTATATGATTGTGATTGTATGATTATGATTGTATTTTTGTGATTGTATGATTGTGATTGTATGATTGTGATTGTATGATTGTGATTGTATGATTGTGATTGTATGATTGCGATTGTATGAATGCGATTGTATGATTGTGATTGCATAATTGTGATTGTATGATTGTGATTGTATGATTGTGATTGTCTGATTGTGGTTATATGATTGTGATTGTATGATTGTGATTGTATGATTGTGATTGTATGATTGTGATTGTATGATTGTGATTGTATGATTGTATTTGGGAGATTGTATTTGGGATATTGTAATTGTATGATTGCGATTGTATGATTGTGATTGTATGATTGTGATGTATGATTGTAATTGTTTGATTATGATTGTATGATTGTGATTGTATGATTGTGATTGTATGATTGTGATTGTATGATTGTGATTGTATGACTGTGATTGTATGATTGTAATTGTATGATTATGATTGTATGATTGTGATTGTATGATTGTGATGGTATGATTGTGATTGTATGACTGTGGTTGTATGATTGTGATTGTATGATTGTGATTGTATGATTGTGAAAGTATGATTGTGATGGTATGATTGTGATTGTATGATTGTGATTGTATGATTGTGATTGTATGAGTGTGATTGTCTGATTGTGGCTGTGCGATTGTAATTGTACGATTGTGATTGTACGATTGTTATTGAATGATTGTGATTGTATGATTCTGATTGTATGATTGTGATTGCATGATTGTGATTGTATGATTGTGATTGCATGATTTTGAATGTATGATTGTGATTGTATGATTGTGATTGCATGATTGTGATTGTATGATTGTGATTGTATGATTGCGATTGTATGAATGCGATTGTATGATTGTGATTGCATAATTGTGATTGAATGATTGTGATTGTATGGTTGTGAAAGTATGATTGTGATTGTATGATTGTGATTGTATGATTGTGATTGTATGATTGTGATTGTATGAGTGTGATTGCCTGATTGTGGTTGTGCGATTGTGATTGTACGATTGTGAATGTACGGTTGTGATTGTATGATTGTGATTGTATGAATATGATTGTATGATTGTGATTGCATGATTGTGATTGTATGATTGCGATTGCATGATATTGAATGTATGATTGTGATTGTATGATTGTGATTGTATGATTGTGATCGTATGATTGTGATTGTATGATTGTGATTGTATGATTGCGATTGTATGATTGTAATTGTATGTTTATGATTGTATGATTGTGATTGTATGATTGTGATGGTATGATTGTGATTGTATGATTGCGATAGTATGATTGTGATTGTATGATTGTGATTGTATGATTGCGATTGTATGAATGTGATTGTATGATTGTGATTGTATGATTGTGATTGTTTGATTGTGATTGTACGATTGTGATAGTATGATTGTATTTGGGAGATTGTATTTGGGATATTGTAATCGTATGATTGCGATTGTATGATTGTGATTGTATGATTGTGATGTATGATTGTAATTGTATGATTATGATTGTTTGATTGTGATTGTATGATTGAGATTGTATGATTGTGATTGTATGCTTGCGATTGTATGAATACGATTGTATGATTGTGATTGTATGATTGTGATTGTATGATTGTAATTGCATGATTATGATTGTATGATTGTGATTGTATGATTGTGATTGTATGATTGTATTTGGGAGATTGTATTTGGGATATTGTAATTGTATGATTGCGATTGTATGATTGTGATTGTATGGTTGCGATTGTATGATTGGGATTGTATGATTGTGATGTATGATTGTAATTGTATGATTATGATTGTATGATTGTGATTGTATGATTGTGATGGTATGATTGTGATTGTATGATTGCGATAGTATGATTGTGATTGTATGATTGTGATTGTATGATTGTAATTGCTTGATTATGATTGTATGTTTGTGATTGTATGATTGCGATTGTATGATTGTGATTGTATGATTATGATTGTATTTTTGTGATTGTATGATTGTGATTGTATGATTGTGATTGTATGATTGTGATTGTATGATTGTGATTGTATGATTGTGATTGTATGATTGTGATTGTATGACTGTGATTGTATGATTGTGATTGTATGATTGCGATTGTATGTTTGTGATTTTATGATTGTGATTGTATGATTGTGATTGTATGATTGTATTTGGGAGATTGTATTTGGGAGATTGTAATTGTATGATTGCGATTGTATGATTGTGATTGTATGATTGCGATTGTATGATTGTGATTGTATGATTGTGATGTATGATTGTAATTGTATGATTACGATTGTATGATTGTGATTGTATGATTGTGATTGTATGATTGTATTTGGGAGATTGTGTTTGGGATATTGTAATTGTATGATTGCGATTGTATGATTGTGATTGTATGATTGTGATTGCATGATTGTGATTGTATGATTGTATTTGGGAGATTGTATTTGGGATATTGTAATTGTATGATTGCGATTGTATGATTGTGATTGTATGAGTGTGATGTATGATTGTAATTGTACGATTATGATTGTATGATTGTGATTGTATGATTGAGATTGTATGATTGTGATTGTATGATTGTGATTGACTGATTGTGGTTGTGCGATTGTGATTGTACGATTGTGATTGTAGGATTGTGATTGTATGATTATGATTGTGTGATTGTGATTGTATGATTGTGATGTATGATTGTAATTGTATGATTATGATTGTATGATTGTGATTGTATGATTGAGATTGTATGATTGTGATTGTATGCTTGCGATTGTATGGTTGTGATTGTATGATTGTATTTGGGAGATTGTATTTGGGATATTGTAATTGTATGATTGCGATTGTATGATTGTGATTGTATGATTGTGATGTATGATTCTAATTGTATGATTATGATTGTATGATTGTGATGGTATGATTGAGATTGTATGATTGTGATTGTATGCTTGCGATTGTATGATTGTGATTGTATGATTGTGATTCTTTGATTGTGATTGTATGATTGTGATTGTATGATTGTGATTGTATGATTGTGATTGTATGATTGTGATTGTATGATTGTGATTGTTTGATTGTATTTGGGAGATTGTATTTGGGAGATTGTAATTGTATGATTGCGATTGTATGATTGTGATTGTATGATTGCGATTATATGGTTGTGATTGTATGATTGTGATTGTATGATTGTGATTGTATGATTGTATTTGGGAGATTGTAGTTGGGAGATTTTATTTGGGAGATTGTATTTGGGAGATTGTAATTGTATGATTGCGGTTGTATGATTGTGATTGTATGATTGCGATTGTATGATTGTGATTGTATGATTGTGATGTATGATTGTAATTGTATGATTATGATTGTATGATTGTGATTGTATGATTGCGATTATATGATTGTGATTGTATGATTATGATTGTATTTTTGTGATTGTATGATTGTGATTGTATGATTGTGATTGTATGATTGTGATTGTATGATTGTGATTGTATGATTTGCTATTGTATGAATGCGATTGTATGATTGTGATTGCATAATTGTGATTGTATGATTGTGATTGTATGATTGTGATTGTCTGATTGTGGTTATATGATTGTGATTGTATGATTGTGATTGTATGATTGTGATTGTATGATTGTGATTGTATGATTGTATTTGGGAGATTGTATTTGCGACATTGTAATTGTATGATTGCGATTGTATGATTGTGATTGTATGATTGTGATGTATGATTGTAATTGTTTGATTATGTTTGTATGATTGTGATTGTATGATTGTGATTGTATGACTGTGATTGTATGATTGTAATTGTATGATTATGATTGTATGATTGTGATTGTATGATTGTGATGGTATGATTGTGATTGTATGACTGTGGTTGTATGATTGTGATTGTATGATTGTGATTGTATGATTGTGAAAGTATGATTGTGATGGTATGATTGTGATTGTATGATTGTGATTGTAAGATTGTGATTGTATAAGTGTGATTGTCTGATTGTGGCTGTGCGATTGTAATTGTACGATTGTGATTGTACGATTGTTATTGAATGATTGTGATTGTATGATTCTGATTGTATGATTGTGATTGCATGATTGTGATTGTATGATTGTGATTGCATGATTTTGAATGTATGATTGTGATTGTATGATTGTGATTGCATGATTGTGATTGTATGATTGTGATTGTATGATTGCGATTGTATGAATGCGATTGTATGATTGTGATTGCATAATTGTGATTGAATGATTGTGATTGTATGGTTGTGAAAGTATGATTGTGATTGTATGATTGTGATTGTATGATTGTGATTGTATGATTGTGATTGTATGATTGTGATTGTATGAGTGTGATTGCCTGATTGTGGTTGTGCGATTGTGATTGTACGATTGTGAATGTACGATTGTGATTGTATGATTGTGATTGTATGAATATGATTGTATGATTGTGATTGCATGATTATGATTGTATGATTGCGATTGCATGATTTTGAATGTATGATTGTGATTGTATGATTCTGATTGTATGATTGTGATCGTATGATTGTGATTGTATGATTGTGATTGTATGATTGCGATTGTATGATTGTAATTGTATGTTTATGATTGTATGATTGTGATTGTATGATTGTGATGGTATGATTGTGATTGTATGATTGCGATAGTATGATTGTGATTGTATGATTGTGATTGTATGATTGCGATTGTATGAATGTGATTGTATGATTGTGATGGTATGATTGTGATTGTTTGATTGTGATTGTACGATTGTGATAGTATGATTGTATTTGGGAGATTGTATTTGGGATATTGTAATCGTATGATTGCGATTGTATGATTGTGATTGTATGATTGTGATGTATGATTGTAATTGTATGATTATGATTGTTTGATTGTGATTGTATGATTGAGATTGTATGATTGTGATTGTATGCTTGCGATTGTATGAATACGATTGTATGATTGTGATTGTATGATTGTGATTGTATGATTGTGATTGTATGATTGTAATTGCATGATTATGATTGTATGATTGTGATTGTATGATTGCGATTGTATGATTGTGATTGTATGATTATGATTGTATTTTTGTGATTGTATGATTGTGATTGTATGATTGTGATTGTATGATTGTGATTGTATGACTGTGATTGTATGATTGTGATTGTATGATTGCGATTGTATGAATGCGATTGTATGATTGTGATTGTATGATTGTGATTGTATGATTGTGATTGTACGATTGTGATAGTATGATTGTATTTGGGAGATTGTGTTTGGCATATTGTAATTGTATGATTGCGATTGTATGATTGTGATTGTATGATTGTGATGTATGATTGTAATTGTATGATTATGATTGTTTGATTGTGATTGTATGATTGAGATTGTATGATTGTGATTGTATGCTTGCGATTGTATGAATGTGATTGTATGATTGTGATTGTATGATTGTGATTGTCTGATTGTGGTTGTATGATTGTGATTGTATGATTGAGATTGTATGATTGTGATTGTATGATTGCGATTGTATGACTGCGATTGTATGATTGCGATTGTATGATTGTGATTGTATGATTGTGATTGTATGATTGTGATTGTATGATTGTGATTGCATGATTGTGATTGTATGATTGTGATTGCATGATTTTGAATGTATGATTGTGATTGTATGATTGTGATTGCATGATTGTGATTGTATGATTGTGATTGTATGATTGCGATTGTATGAATGCGATTGTATGATTGTGATTGCATAATTGTGATTGTATGATTGTGATTGTATTTTTGTGATTGTATGATAGTGATTGTATGATTGTGATTGTATGATTGTGATTGTATGATTGCGATTGTATGAATGCGATTGTATGATTGTGATTGCATATTTGTGATTGTATGATTGTGATTGTATGATTGTGATTGTCTGATTGTGGTTGTATGATTGTGATTGTATGATTGAGATTGTATGATTGTGGTTGTATGATTGCGATTGTATGACTGCGATTGTATGATTGCGATTGTATGATTGTGATTGTATGATTGTAATTGTATGATTGCGATTGTATGATTGTGATTGTATGAGTGTGATGTATGATTGTAATTGTATGATTATGATTGTATGATTGTGATTGTATGATTGAGATTGTATGATTGTGATTGTATGATTGTGATTGACTGATTGTGGTTGTGCGATTGTGATTGTACGATTGTGATTGTACGATTGTGATTGTAGGATTGTGATTGTATGATTATGATTGTATGATTGTGATTGCATGATTGTGATTGTATGATTGTGATTGCATGATTTTGAATGTATCATTGTGATTGTATGATTGTGATTGTATGATTGTGATTGTATGATTGTGATTGTATGGTTGTGATTGTATGATTGTGATTGTATGATTGTGATTGTCTGATTGTGATTGTATGATTGTGATTGTATGATTGTGAAAGTATGATTGTGATTGTATGATTGTGATTGTATGATTGTGATTGTATGATTGTGATTGTATGATTGTGATTGTATGATTGTGATTGTATGATTGCGATTGTATGAATGCGATTGTATGATTGTGATTGCATAATTGTGATTGTATGATTGTGATTGTATGATTGTGATTGTCTGATTGTGGTTGTATGATTGTGATTGTATGATTGTGATTGTATGATTGTGATTGCATGATTGTGATTGTATGATTGTATTTGCGAGATTGTATTTGGGATATTGTAATTGTATGATTGCGATTGTATGATTGTAATTGTATGATTATGATTGTATGATTGTGATTGTATGATTGTGATGGTATGATTGTGATTGTATGATTGCGATAGTATGATTGTGATTGTATGATTGTGATTGTAAGATTGCGATTGTATGAATGTGATTGTATGATTGTGATGGTATGATTGTGATTGTATGATTATGATTGTATTTTTGTAATTGTATGATTGTGATTGTATGATTGTGATTGTATGATTGTGATTGTATGACTGTGATTGTATGATTGTGATTGTATGATTGCGATTGTATGAATGCGATTGTATGATTGTGATTGTATGATTATGATTGTATGATTGTGATTGTATGATTGAGATTGTATGATTGTGATTGTATGCTTGCGATTGTATGGTTGTGATTGTATGATTGTATTTGGGAGATTGTATTTGGGATATTGTAATTGTATGATTGCGATTGTATGATTGTGATTGTATGATTGTGATGTATGATTCTAATTGTATGATTATGATTGTATGATTGTGATGGTATGATTGAGATTGTATGATTGTGATTGTATGCTTGCGATTGTATGATTGTGATTGTATGATTGTGATTCTTTGATTGTGATTGTATGATTGTGATTGTATGATTGTGATTGTATGATTGTGATTGTATGATTGTGATTGTATGATTGTGATTGTTTGATTGTATTTGGGAGATTGTATTTGGGAGATTGTAATTGTATGATTGCGATTGTATGATTGTGATTGTATGATTGCGATTATATGGTTGTGATTGTATGATTGTGATTGTATGATTGTGATTGTATGATTGTATTTGGGAGATTGTAGTTGGGAGATTTTATTTGGGAGATTGTATTTGGGAGATTGTAATTGTATGATTGCGGTTGTATGATTGTGATTGTATGATTGCGATTGTATGATTGTGATTGTATGATTGTGATGTATGATTGTAATTGTATGATTATGATTGTATGATTGTGATTGTATGATTGCGATTATATGATTGTGATTGTATGATTATGATTGTATTTTTGTGATTGTATGATTGTGATTGTATGATTGTGATTGTATGATTGTGATTGTATGATTGTGATTGTATGATTGTGATTGTATGATTTGCTATTGTATGAATGCGATTGTATGATTGTGATTGCATAATTGTGATTGTATGATTGTGATTGTATGATTGTGATTGTCTGATTGTGGTTATATGATTGTGATTGTATGATTGTGATTGTATGATTGTGATTGTATGATTGTGATTGTATGATTGTATTTGGGAGATTGTATTTGGGACATTGTAATTGTATGATTGCGATTGTATGATTGTGATTGTATGATTGTGATGTATGATTGTAATTGTTTGATTATGTTTGTATGATTGTGATTGTATGATTGTGATTGTATGACTGTGATTGTATGATTGTAATTGTATGATTATGATTGTATGATTGTGATTGTATGATTGTGATGGTATGATTGTGATTGTATGACTGTGGTTGTATGATTGTGATTGTATGATTGTGATTGTATGATTGTGAAAGTATGATTGTGATGGTATGATTGTGATTGTATGATTGTGATTGTAAGATTGTGATTGTATGAGTGTGATTGTCTGATTGTGGCTGTGCGATTGTAATTGTACGATTGTGATTGTACGATTGTTATTGAATGATTGTGATTGTATGATTCTGATTGTATGATTGTGATTGCATGATTGTGATTGTATGATTGTGATTGCATGATTTTGAATGTATGATTGTGATTGTATGATTGTGATTGCATGATTGTGATTGTATGATTGTGATTGTATGATTGCGATTGTATGAATGCGATTGTATGATTGTGATTGCATAATTGTGATTGAATGATTGTGATTGTATGGTTGTGAAAGTATGATTGTGATTGTATGATTGTGATTGTATGATTGTGATTGTATGATTGTGATTGTATGATTGTGATTGTATGAGTGTGATTGCCTGATTGTGGTTGTGCGATTGTGATTGTACGATTGTGAATGTACGATTGTGATTGTATGATTGTGATTGTATGAATATGATTGTATGATTGTGATTGCATGATTATGATTGTATGATTGCGATTGCATGATTTTGAATGTATGATTGTGATTGTATGATTCTGATTGTATGATTGTGATTGTATGATTGTGATTGTATGATTGTGATTGCATGATTGTGATTGTATGATTGTGATTGCATGATTTTGAATGTATGATTGTGATTGTATGATTGTGATTGCATGATTGTGATTGTATGATTGTGATTGTATGATTGCGATTGTATGAATGCGATTGTATGATTGTGATTGCATAATTGTGATTGTATGATTGTGATTGTATTTTTGTGATTGTATGATAGTGATTGTATGATTGTGATTGTATGATTGTGATTGTATGATTGCGATTGTATGAATGCGATTGTATGATTGTGATTGCATAATTGTGATTGTATGATTGTGATTGTATGATTGTGATTGTCTGATTGTGGTTGTATGATTGTGATTGTATGATTGAGATTGTATGATTGTGGTTGTATGATTGCGATTGTATGACTGCGATTGTATGATTGCGATTGTATGATTGTGATTGTATGATTGTAATTGTATGATTGCGATTGTATGATTGTGATTGTATGAGTGTGATGTATGATTGTAATTGTATGATTATGATTGTATGATTGTGATTGTATGATTGAGATTGTATGATTGTGATTGTATGATTGTGATTGACTGATTGTGGTTGTGCGATTGTGATTGTACGATTGTGATTGTACGATTGTGATTGTAGGATTGTGATTGTATGATTATGATTGTATGATTGTGATTGCATGATTGTGATTGTATGATTGTGATTGCATGATTTTGAATGTATCATTGTGATTGTATGATTGTGATTGTATGATTGTGATTGTATGATTGTGATTGTATGGTTGTGATTGTATGATTGTGATTGTATGATTGTGATTGTCTGATTGTGATTGTATGATTGTGATTGTATGATTGTGAAAGTATGATTGTGATTGTATGATTGTGATTGTATGATTGTGATTGTATGATTGTGATTGTATGATTGTGATTGTATGAGTGTGATTGTGTGATTGTGGCTGTGCGATTGAGATTGTACGATTGTGATTGTACGATTGTGATTGTACGATTGTGATTGAATGATTGTGATTGTATGATTATGATTGTATGATTGTGATTGCATGATTGTGATTGTATGATTGTGATTGCATGATTTTGAATGTATGATTGTGATTGTATGATTGTGATTGTATGATTGTGATTGTATGATTGTGATTGTATGATTGTGATTGTATGATTGTGATTGTATGATTGCGATTGTATGAATGCGATTGTATGATTGTGATTGCATAATTGTGATTGTATGATTGTGATTGTATGATTGTGATTGTCTGATTGTGGTTGTATGATTGTGATTGTATGATTGTGATTGTATGATTGTGATTGCATGATTGTGATTGTATGATTGTATTTGCGAGATTGTATTTGGGATATTGTAATTGTATGATTGCGATTGTATGATTGTAATTGTATGATTATGATTGTATGATTGTGATTGTATGATTGTGATGGTATGATTGTGATTGTATGATTGCGATAGTATGATTGTGATTGTATGATTGTGATTGTAAGATTGCGATTGTATGAATGTGATTGTATGATTGTGATGGTATGATTGTGATTGTATGATTATGATTGTATTTTTGTAATTGTATGATTGTGATTGTATGATTGTGATTGTATGATTGTGATTGTATGACTGTGATTGTATGATTGTGATTGTATGATTGCGATTGTATGAATGCGATTGTATGATTGTGATTGTATGATTGTGATTGTATGATTGCGATTGTATGAATGCGATTGTATGATTGTGATTGCATAATTGTGATTGAATGATTGTGATTGTATGATTGTGATTGTATGATTGTGATTGTATGATTGTGATTGTATGATTGTGATTGTCTGATTGTGGTTGTATGATTGAGATTGTATGATTGAGATTGTATGATTGTGATTGTATGATTGTGATTGTATGATTGTGATTGTATGATTGTGATTGTATGATTGTGATTGTATGATTGTGAACGTATGATTGTGATTGTATGATTATGATTGTATGATTGTGATTGTATGATTGTGATTGTATGATTGTATTTGGGAGATTGTAATTGTATGATTGCGATTGTATGATTGTGATTGTATGATTGCGATTGTATGATTGCGATTGTATGATTGTGATGTATGATTGTAATTGTATGATTGTGATTGTATGATTGTGATTGTACGAATATGATTGTATGATTGTGATCGTATGATTGTGATTGTATGATTGTGATTGTATGATTGCGATAGTATGATTGTGATTGTATGATTGTGATTGTATGATTGTGATGTATGATTGTAATTGTATGATTATGATTGTATGATTGTGATTGCATGATTGTGATTGTATGATTGTATTTGCGAGATTGTATTTGGGATATTGTAATTGTATGATTGCGATTGTATGATTGTAATTGTATGATTATGATTGTATGATTGTGATTGTATGATTGTGATGGTATGATTGTGATTGTATGCTTGCGATTGTATGAATACGATTGTATGATTGTGATTGTATGATTGTGATTGTATGATTGTGATTGTATGATTGTAATTGCATGATTATGATTGTATGATTGTGATTGTATGATTGTGATTGTATGATTGTGATTGTATGATTGTGATTGTATGATTGTGATTGTATGATTGTGATTGTATGATTGTGAACGTATGATTGTGATTGTATGATTATGATTGTATGATTGTGATTGTATGATTGTGATTGTATGATTGTATTTGGGAGATTGTAATTGTATGATTGCGATTGTATGATTGTGATTGTATGATTGCGATAGTATGATTGTGATTGTATGATTGTGATTGTATGATTGCGATTGTATGAATGTGATTGTATGATTGTGATGGTATGATTGTGATTGTTTGATTGTGATTGTACGATTGTGATAGTATGATTGTATTTGGGAGATTGTATTTGGGATATTGTAATCGTATGATTGCGATTGTATGATTGTGATTGTATGATTGTGATGTATGATTGTAATTGTATGATTATGATTGTTTGATTGTGATTGTATGATTGAGATTGTATGATTGTGATTGTATGCTTGCGATTGTATGAATACGATTGTATGATTGTGATTGTATGATTGTGATTGTATGATTGTGATTGTATGATTGTAATTGCATGATTATGATTGTATGATTGTGATTGTATGATTGCGATTGTATGATTGTGATTGTATGATTATGATTGTATTTTTGTGATTGTATGATTGTGATTGTATGATTGTGATTGTATGATTGTGATTGTATGACTGTGATTGTATGATTGTGATTGTATGATTGCGATTGTATGAATGCGATTGTATGATTGTGATTGTATGATTGTGATTGTATGATTGTGATTGTACGATTGTGATAGTATGATTGTATTTGGGAGATTGTGTTTGGCATATTGTAATTGTATGATTGCGATTGTATGATTGTGATTGTATGATTGTGATGTATGATTGTAATTGTATGATTATGATTGTTTGATTGTGATTGTATGATTGAGATTGTATGATTGTGATTGTATGCTTGCGATTGTATGAATGTGATTGTATGATTGTGATTGTATGATTGTGATTGTCTGATTGTGGTTGTATGATTGTGATTGTATGATTGAGATTGTATGATTGTGATTGTATGATTGCGATTGTATGACTGCGATTGTATGATTGCGATTGTATGATTGTGATTGTATGATTGTGATTGTATGATTGTGATTGCATGATTGTGATTGTATGATTGTGATTGCATGATTTTGAATGTATGATTGTGATTGTATGATTGTGATTGCATGATTGTGATTGTATGATTGTGATTGTATGATTGCGATTGTATGAATGCGATTGTATGATTGTGATTGCATAATTGTGATTGTATGATTGTGATTGTATTTTTGTGATTGTATGATAGTGATTGTATGATTGTGATTGTATGATTGTGATTGTATGATTGCGATTGTATGAATGCGATTGTATGATTGTGATTGCATAATTGTGATTGTATGATTGTGATTGTATGATTGTGATTGTCTGATTGTGGTTGTATGATTGTGATTGTATGATTGAGATTGTATGATTGTGGTTGTATGATTGCGATTGTATGACTGCGATTGTATGATTGCGATTGTATGATTGTGATTGTATGATTGTAATTGTATGATTGCGATTGTATGATTGTGATTGTATGAGTGTGATGTATGATTGTAATTGTATGATTATGATTGTATGATTGTGATTGTATGATTGAGATTGTATGATTGTGATTGTATGATTGTGATTGACTGATTGTGGTTGTGCGATTGTGATTGTACGATTGTGATTGTACGATTGTGATTGTAGGATTGTGATTGTATGATTATGATTGTATGATTGTGATTGCATGATTGTGATTGTATGATTGTGATTGCATGATTTTGAATGTATCATTGTGATTGTATGATTGTGATTGTATGATTGTGATTGTATGATTGTGATTGTATGGTTGTGATTGTATGATTGTGATTGTATGATTGTGATTGTCTGATTGTGATTGTATGATTGTGATTGTATGATTGTGAAAGTATGATTGTGATTGTATGATTGTGATTGTATGATTGTGATTGTATGATTGTGATTGTATGATTGTGATTGTATGATTGTGATTGTATGATTGCGATTGTATGAATGCGATTGTATGATTGTGATTGCATAATTGTGATTGTATGATTGTGATTGTATGATTGTGATTGTCTGATTGTGGTTGTATGATTGTGATTGTATGATTGTGATTGTATGATTGTGATTGCATGATTGTGATTGTATGATTGTATTTGCGAGATTGTATTTGGGATATTGTAATTGTATGATTGCGATTGTATGATTGTAATTGTATGATTATGATTGTATGATTGTGATTGTATGATTGTGATGGTATGATTGTGATTGTATGATTGCGATAGTATGATTGTGATTGTATGATTGTGATTGTAAGATTGCGATTGTATGAATGTGATTGTATGATTGTGATGGTATGATTGTGATTGTATGATTATGATTGTATTTTTGTAATTGTATGATTGTGATTGTATGATTGTGATTGTATGATTGTGATTGTATGACTGTGATTGTATGATTGTGATTGTATGATTGCGATTGTATGAATGCGATTGTATGATTGTGATTGTATGATTATGATTGTATGATTGTGATTGTATGATTGAGATTGTATGATTGTGATTGTATGCTTGCGATTGTATGGTTGTGATTGTATGATTGTATTTGGGAGATTGTATTTGGGATATTGTAATTGTATGATTGCGATTGTATGATTGTGATTGTATGATTGTGATGTATGATTCTAATTGTATGATTATGATTGTATGATTGTGATGGTATGATTGAGATTGTATGATTGTGATTGTATGCTTGCGATTGTATGATTGTGATTGTATGATTGTGATTCTTTGATTGTGATTGTATGATTGTGATTGTATGATTGTGATTGTATGATTGTGATTGTATGATTGTGATTGTATGATTGTGATTGTTTGATTGTATTTGGGAGATTGTATTTGGGAGATTGTAATTGTATGATTGCGATTGTATGATTGTGATTGTATGATTGCGATTATATGGTTGTGATTGTATGATTGTGATTGTATGATTGTGATTGTATGATTGTATTTGGGAGATTGTAGTTGGGAGATTTTATTTGGGAGATTGTATTTGGGAGATTGTAATTGTATGATTGCGGTTGTATGATTGTGATTGTATGATTGCGATTGTATGATTGTGATTGTATGATTGTGATGTATGATTGTAATTGTATGATTATGATTGTATGATTGTGATTGTATGATTGCGATTATATGATTGTGATTGTATGATTATGATTGTATTTTTGTGATTGTATGATTGTGATTGTATGATTGTGATTGTATGATTGTGATTGTATGATTGTGATTGTATGATTGTGATTGTATGATTTGCTATTGTATGAATGCGATTGTATGATTGTGATTGCATAATTGTGATTGTATGATTGTGATTGTATGATTGTGATTGTCTGATTGTGGTTATATGATTGTGATTGTATGATTGTGATTGTATGATTGTGATTGTATGATTGTGATTGTATGATTGTATTTGGGAGATTGTATTTGGGACATTGTAATTGTATGATTGCGATTGTATGATTGTGATTGTATGATTGTGATGTATGATTGTAATTGTTTGATTATGTTTGTATGATTGTGATTGTATGATTGTGATTGTATGACTGTGATTGTATGATTGTAATTGTATGATTATGATTGTATGATTGTGATTGTATGATTGTGATGGTATGATTGTGATTGTATGACTGTGGTTGTATGATTGTGATTGTATGATTGTGATTGTATGATTGTGAAAGTATGATTGTGATGGTATGATTGTGATTGTATGATTGTGATTGTAAGATTGTGATTGTATGAGTGTGATTGTCTGATTGTGGCTGTGCGATTGTAATTGTACGATTGTGATTGTACGATTGTTATTGAATGATTGTGATTGTATGATTCTGATTGTATGATTGTGATTGCATGATTGTGATTGTATGATTGTGATTGCATGATTTTGAATGTATGATTGTGATTGTATGATTGTGATTGCATGATTGTGATTGTATGATTGTGATTGTATGATTGCGATTGTATGAATGCGATTGTATGATTGTGATTGCATAATTGTGATTGAATGATTGTGATTGTATGGTTGTGAAAGTATGATTGTGATTGTATGATTGTGATTGTATGATTGTGATTGTATGATTGTGATTGTATGATTGTGATTGTATGAGTGTGATTGCCTGATTGTGGTTGTGCGATTGTGATTGTACGATTGTGAATGTACGATTGTGATTGTATGATTGTGATTGTATGAATATGATTGTATGATTGTGATTGCATGATTATGATTGTATGATTGCGATTGCATGATTTTGAATGTATGATTGTGATTGTATGATTCTGATTGTATGATTGTGATTGTATGATTGTGATTGTATGATTGTGATTGCATGATTGTGATTGTATGATTGTGATTGCATGATTTTGAATGTATGATTGTGATTGTATGATTGTGATTGCATGATTGTGATTGTATGATTGTGATTGTATGATTGCGATTGTATGAATGCGATTGTATGATTGTGATTGCATAATTGTGATTGTATGATTGTGATTGTATTTTTGTGATTGTATGATAGTGATTGTATGATTGTGATTGTATGATTGTGATTGTATGATTGCGATTGTATGAATGCGATTGTATGATTGTGATTGCATAATTGTGATTGTATGATTGTGATTGTATGATTGTGATTGTCTGATTGTGGTTGTATGATTGTGATTGTATGATTGAGATTGTATGATTGTGGTTGTATGATTGCGATTGTATGACTGCGATTGTATGATTGCGATTGTATGATTGTGATTGTATGATTGTAATTGTATGATTGCGATTGTATGATTGTGATTGTATGAGTGTGATGTATGATTGTAATTGTATGATTATGATTGTATGATTGTGATTGTATGATTGAGATTGTATGATTGTGATTGTATGATTGTGATTGACTGATTGTGGTTGTGCGATTGTGATTGTACGATTGTGATTGTACGATTGTGATTGTAGGATTGTGATTGTATGATTATGATTGTATGATTGTGATTGCATGATTGTGATTGTATGATTGTGATTGCATGATTTTGAATGTATCATTGTGATTGTATGATTGTGATTGTATGATTGTGATTGTATGATTGTGATTGTATGGTTGTGATTGTATGATTGTGATTGTATGATTGTGATTGTCTGATTGTGATTGTATGATTGTGATTGTATGATTGTGAAAGTATGATTGTGATTGTATGATTGTGATTGTATGATTGTGATTGTATGATTGTGATTGTATGATTGTGATTGTATGAGTGTGATTGTGTGATTGTGGCTGTGCGATTGAGATTGTACGATTGTGATTGTACGATTGTGATTGTACGATTGTGATTGAATGATTGTGATTGTATGATTATGATTGTATGATTGTGATTGCATGATTGTGATTGTATGATTGTGATTGCATGATTTTGAATGTATGATTGTGATTGTATGATTGTGATTGTATGATTGTGATTGTATGATTGTGATTGTATGATTGTGATTGTATGATTGTGATTGTATGATTGCGATTGTATGAATGCGATTGTATGATTGTGATTGCATAATTGTGATTGTATGATTGTGATTGTATGATTGTGATTGTCTGATTGTGGTTGTATGATTGTGATTGTATGATTGTGATTGTATGATTGTGATTGCATGATTGTGATTGTATGATTGTATTTGCGAGATTGTATTTGGGATATTGTAATTGTATGATTGCGATTGTATGATTGTAATTGTATGATTATGATTGTATGATTGTGATTGTATGATTGTGATGGTATGATTGTGATTGTATGATTGCGATAGTATGATTGTGATTGTATGATTGTGATTGTAAGATTGCGATTGTATGAATGTGATTGTATGATTGTGATGGTATGATTGTGATTGTATGATTATGATTGTATTTTTGTAATTGTATGATTGTGATTGTATGATTGTGATTGTATGATTGTGATTGTATGACTGTGATTGTATGATTGTGATTGTATGATTGCGATTGTATGAATGCGATTGTATGATTGTGATTGTATGATTGTGATTGTATGATTGCGATTGTATGAATGCGATTGTATGATTGTGATTGCATAATTGTGATTGAATGATTGTGATTGTATGATTGTGATTGTATGATTGTGATTGTATGATTGTGATTGTATGATTGTGATTGTCTGATTGTGGTTGTATGATTGAGATTGTATGATTGAGATTGTATGATTGTGATTGTATGATTGTGATTGTATGATTGTGATTGTATGATTGTGATTGTATGATTGTGATTGTATGATTGTGAACGTATGATTGTGATTGTATGATTATGATTGTATGATTGTGATTGTATGATTGTGATTGTATGATTGTATTTGGGAGATTGTAATTGTATGATTGCGATTGTATGATTGTGATTGTATGATTGCGATTGTATGATTGCGATTGTATGATTGTGATGTATGATTGTA
>NW_027474369.1:0-51468 GCF_050947335.1 Megachile rotundata
AATTCAACACCACAATGAACAATTTTGCTCGTTTTGCACGAATTATGCTCATTTTCGCACGATTCAGCCTCTAATTCGCACATATCCGCTGTAATTCGACTCTGTACTATCTAGTCATGTTAAGTTATCGTAACTGAGCACAATTCAACACCACAATGAACAATTTTGCTCGTTTTGAACGGAATTATGCTCATTTTCGCACGATTCAGCCTCTAATTCGCACATATCCGCTGTAATTCGACTCTGTACTATCTAGTCATGCTAAGTTATCGTAACTGAGCACAATTCAGCACCACAATGAACAATTTTGCTGGTTTTGAACGAATTATGCTCATTTTCGCACGATTCAGCCTCTAATTCGCACATATCCGCTGTAATTCGACTCTGTACTATCTAGTCATGCTAAGTTATCGTAACTGAGCACAATTCAACACCACAATGAACAATTTTGCTGGTTTTGAACGAATTATGCTCATTTTTCGCACGATTCAGCCTCTAATTCGCACATATCCGCTGTAATTCGACTCTGTATTATCTAGTCATGTTAAGTTATCGTAACTGAGCACAATTCAACACCACAATGAACAATTTTGCTGGTTTTGAACGAGTTATGCTCATTTTCGCACGATTCAGCCTCTAATTCGCACATATCCGCTGTAATTCGACTCTGTACTATCTAGTTATGTTAAGTTATCCTATCTGAGCACAATTCAACACCACAATGAGCAATTTTGCTCGTTTTGCACGAATTTTGCTCGTTTTGCACGAATTATGCTCATTTTCGCACGATTCAGCCTCTAATTCGCACATATCCGCTGTAATTCGACTCTGTACTATCTAGTCATGTTAAGTTATCGTAACTGAGCACAATTCAACACCACAATGAACAATTTTGCTCGTTTTGAACGGAATTATGCTCATTTTCGCACGATTCAGCCTCTAATTCGCACATATCCGCTGTAATTCGACTCTGTACTATCTAGTCATGCTAAGTATCGTAACTGAGCACAATTCAACACCACAATGAACAATTTTGCTGGTTTTGAACGAATTATGCTCATTTTCGCACGATTCAGCCTCTAATTCGCACATATCCGCTGTAATTCGACTCTGCACTACTCTAGTCATGTTAAGTTATCGTAACTGAGCACAATTCAACACCACAAATGAATAATTTTGCTGGTTTTGAACGAATTATGCTCATTTTCGCACTATTCAGCCTCTAATTCGCACATATCCGCTGTAATTCGACTCTGTACTATCTAGTCATGTTAAGTTATCGTAACTGAGCACAATTTAACACCACAATGAACAATTTTGCTCGTTTTGAACGAATTATGCTCATTTTCGCACGATTCAGCCTCTAATTCGCACATATCCGCTGTAATTCGACACTGTACTATCTAGTCATGTTAAGTTATCGTAACTGAGCACAATTCAACACCACAATGAACAATTTTGATCGTTTTGAACGAATTATGCTCATTTTCGCACGATTCAGCCTCTAATTCGCACATATCCGCTGTAATTCGACTCTGTACTATCTAGTTATGTTAAGTTATCTAGCTGAGCACAATTCAACACCACAATGAACTATTTTGCTCGTTTTGCACGAATTTTGCTCGTTTTGAACGATTTTGCTCATTTTCGCACGATTCAGCCTCTAATTCGCACATATCCGCTGTAATTCGACTCTGTACTATCTAGTCATGTTAAGTTATCGTAACTGAGCACAATTCAACACCACAATGAATAATTTTGCTGGTTTTGAACGAATTATGCTCATTTTCGCACTATTCAGCCTCTAATTCGCACATATCCGCTGTAATTCGACTCTGTACTATCTAGTCATGTTAAGTTATCGTAACTGAGCACAATTCAACACCACAATGAACAATTTTGCTCGTTTTGCACGAATTATGCTCATTTTCGCACGATTCAGCCTCTAATTCGCACATATCCGCTGTAATTCGACTCTGTACTATCTAGTCATGCTAAGTTATCGTAACTGAGCACAATTCAACACACCACAATGAACAATTTTGCTGGTTTTGAACGATTATGCTCATTTTCGCACGATTCAGCCTCTAATTCGCACATATCCGCTGTAATTCGACTCTGTACTATCTAGTCATGCTAAGTTATCGTAACTGAGCACAATTCAACACCACAATGAACAATTTTGCTGGTTTTGAACGAATTATGCTCATTTTCGCACGATTCAGCCTCTAATTCGCACATATCCGCTGTAATTCGACTCTGTATTATCTAGTCATGTTAAGTTATCGTAACTGAGCACAATTCAACACCACAATGAACAATTTTGCTGTTTTTGAACGAGTTATGCTCATTTTCGCACGATTCAGCCTCTAATTTCGCACATATCCGCTGTAATTCGACTCTGTACTATCTAGTTATGTTAAGTTATCCTATCTGAGCACATTCAACACCACAATGAGCAATTTTGCTCGTTTTGCACGAATTTTGCTCGTTTTGCACGAATTATGCTCATTTCGCACGATTCAGCCTCTAATTCGCACATATCCGCTGTAATTCGACTCTGTACTATCTAGTCATGTTAAGTTATCGTAACTGAGCACAATTCAACACCACAATGAACAATTTTGCTCGTTCTGAACGAATTATGCTCATTTTCGCACGATTCAGCCTCTAATTCGCACATATCCGCTGTAATTCGACTCTGTACTATCTAGTCATGCTAAGTTATCGTAACTGAGCACAATTCAACACCACAATGAACAATTTTGCTGGTTTTGAACGAATTATGCTCATTTTCGCACGATTTCAGCCTCTAATTCGCACATATCCGCTGTAATTCGACTCTGCACTATCTAGTCATGTTAAGTTATCGTAACTGAGCACAATTCAACACCACAATGAATAATTTTGCTGGTTTTGAACGAATTATGCTCATTTCGCACTATTCAGCTCTAATTCGCACATATCCGCTGTAATTCGACTCTGTACTATCTAGTCATGTTAAGTTATCGTAACTGAGCACAATTTAACACCACAATGAACAATTTTGCTCGTTTTGAACGAATTATGCTCATTTTCGCACGATTCAGCCTCTAATTCGCACATATCCGCTGTAATTCGACACTGTACTATCTAGTCATGTTAAGTTATCGTAACTGAGCACAATTCAACACCACAATGAACAATTTTGATCGTTTTGAACGAATTATGCTCATTTTCGCACGATTCAGCCTCTAATTCGCACATATCCGCTGTAATTCGACTCTGTACTATCTAGTTATGTTAAGTTATCCTAGCTGAGCACAATTCAACACCACAATGAACTATTTTGCTCGTTTGCACGAATTTTGCTCGTTTTGAACGAATTTTGCTCATTTTCGCACGATTCAGCCTCTAATTCGCACATATCCGCTGTAATTCGACTCTGTACTATCTAGTCATGCTAAGTTATCGTAACTGAGCACAATTCAACACCACAATGAATAATTTTGCTGGTTTTGAACGAATTATGCTCATTTTCGCACTATTCAGCCTCTAATTCGCACATATCCGCTGTAATTCGACTCTGTACTATCTAGTCATGTTAAGTTATCGTAACTGAGCACAATTCAACACCACAATGAACAATTTTGCTCGTTTTGCACGAATTATGCTCATTTCGCACGATTCAGCCTCTAATTCGCACATATCCGCTGTAATTCGACTCTGTACTATCTAGTCATGTTAAGTTATCGTAACTGAGCACAATTTAACACCACAATGAACAATTTTGCTTGTTTTGAACGAATTATGCTCATTTTCGCACGATTCAGCCTCTAATTCGCACATATCCGCTGTAATTCGACTCTGTACTATCTAGTCATGTTAAGTTATCGTAACTGAGCACAATTCAACACCACAATGAACAATTTTGCTGGTGTTGAACGAATTATGCTCATTTTCGCACGATTCAGCCTCTAATTCGCACATATCCGCTGTAATTCGACTCTATACTATCTAGTCATGTTATGTTATCGTAACTGAGCACAATTCAACACCACAATGAACAATTTTGCTGGTTTTGAACGAATTATGCTCATTTTCGCACGATTCAGCCTTTAATTCGCACATATCCGCTGTAATTCGACTCTGTACTATCTAGTTATGTTAAGTTATCCTATCCGAGCACAATTCAACACCACAATGAACAATTTTGCTCGTTTTGCACGAATTATGCTCATTTTCGCACGATTCAGCCTCTAATTCGCACATATCCGCTGTAATTCGACTCTGTACTATCTAGTCATGTTTAAGTTATCGTAACTGAGCACAATTCAACACCACAATGAACAATTTTGCTCGTTTTGAACGAATTATGCTCATTTTCGCACGATTCAGCCTCTAATTCGCACATATCCGCTGTAATTCGACTCTGTACTATCTAGTCATGCTAAGTTATCGTAACTGAGCACAATTCAACACCTCAATGAACAATTTTGCTGGTTTTGAACGAATTATGCTCATTTTCGCACGATTCAGCCTCTAATTCGCACATATCCGCTGTAATTCGACTCTGTACTATCTAGTCATGCTAAGTTATCGTAACTGAGCACAATTCAACACCACAATGAACAATTTTGCTGGTTTTGAACGAATTATGCTCATTTTCGCACGATTCAGCCTCTAATTCGCACATATCCGCTGTAATTCGACTCTGTATTATCTAGTCATGTTAAGTTATCGTAACTGAGCACAATTCAACACCACAATGAACAATTTTGCTGGTTTTGAACGAGTTATGCTCATTTTCGCACGATTCAGCCTCTAATTCGCACATATCCGCTGTAATTCGACTCTGTACTATCTAGTTATGTTAAGTTATCCTATCTGAGCACAATTCAACACCACAATGAGCAATTTGCTCGTTTTGCACGAATTTTGCTCGTTTTGCACGAATTATGCTCATTTTCGCACGATTCAGCCTCTAATTCGCACATATCCGCTGTAATTCGACTCTGTACTAATCTAGTCATGTTAAGTTATCGTAACTGAGCACAATTCAACACCACAATGAACAATTTTGCTCGTTTTGAACGAATTATGCTCATTTTCGCACGATTCAGCCTCTAATTCGCACATATCCGCTGTATTCGACTCTGTACTATCTAGTCATGCTAAGTTATCGTAACTGAGCACAATTCAACACCACAATGAACAATTTTGCTGGTTTTGAACGAATTATGCTCATTTTCGCACGATTCAGCCTCTAATTCGCACATATCCGCTGTAATTCGACTCTGCACTATCTAGTCATGTTACGTTATCGTAACTGAGCACAATTCAACACCACAATGAATAATTTTGCTGGTTTTGAACGAATTATGCTCATTTTCGCACTATTCAGCCTCTAATTCGCACATATCCGCTGTAATTCGACTCTGTACTATCTAGTCATGTTAAGTTATCGTAACTGAGCACAATTTAACACCACAATGAACAATTTGCTCGTTTTGAACGAATTATGCTCATTTTCGCACGATTCAGCCTCTAATTCGCACATATCCGCTGTAATTCGACACTGTACTATCTAGTCATGTTAAGGTTATCGTAACTGAGCACAATTCAACACCACAATGAACAATTTTGATCGTTTTGAACGAATTATGCTCATTTTCGCACGATTCAGCCTCTAATTCGCACATATCCGCTGTAATTCGACTCTGTACTATCTAGTTATGTTAAGTTATCCTAGCTGAGCACAATTCAACACCACAATGAACTATTTTGCTCGTTTTTGCACGAATTTTGCTCGTTTTGAACGAATTTTGCTCATTTTCGCACGATTCAGCCTCTAATTCGCACATATCCGCTGTAATTCGACTCTGTACTATCTAGTCATGTTAAGTTATCGTAACTGAGCACAATTCAACACCACAATGAATAATTTTGCTGGTTTTGAACGAATTATGCTCATTTTCGCACTATTCAGCCTCTAATTCGCACATATCCGCTGTAATTCGACTCTGTACTATCTAGTCATGTTAAGTTATCGTAACTGAGCACAATTTAACACCACAATGAACAATTTTGCTCGTTTTGAACGAATTATGCTCATTTTCGCACGATTCAGCCTCTAATTCGCACATATCCGCTGTAATTCGACACTGTACTATCTAGTCATGTTAAGTTATCGTAACTGAGCACAATTCAACACCACAATGAACAATTTTGCTGGTTTTGAACGAATTATGCTCATTTTCGCACGATTCAGCCTCTAATTCGCACATATCCGCTGTAATTCGACTCTGTATTATCTAGTCATGTTAAGTTATCGTAACTGAGCACAATCAACGACCACAATGAACAATTTTGCTGGTTTTGAACGAGTTATGCTCATTTTCGCACGATTCAGCCTCTAATTCGCACATATCCGCTGTAATTCGACTCTGTACTATCTAGTTATGTTAAGTTATCCTATCTGAGCACAATTCAACACCACAATGAGCAATTTTGCTCGTTTTGCACGAATTTTGCTCGTTTTGCACGAATTATGCTCATTTTCGCACGATTCAGCCTCTAATTCGCACATATCCGCTGTAATTCGACTCTGTACTATCTAGTCAAGTTAAGTTATCGTAACTGAGCACAATTCAACACCACAATGAACAATTTTGCTCGTTTTGAACGAATTATGCTCATTTTCGCACGATTCAGCCTCTAATTCGCACATATCCGCTGTAATTCGACTCTGTACTATCTAGTCATGCTAAGTTATCGTAACTGAGCACAATTCAACACCACAATGAACAATTTTGCTGGTTTTGAACGAATTATGCTCATTTTCGCACGATTCAGCCTCTAATTCGCACATATCCGCTGTAATTCGACTCTGCACTATCTAGTCATGTTACGTTATCGTAACTGAGCACAATTCAACACCACAATGAATAATTTTGCTGGTTTTGAACGAATTATGCTCATTTTCGCACTATTCAGCCTCTAATTCGCACATATCCGCTGTAATTCGACTCTGTACTATCTAGTCATGTTAAGTTATCGTAACTGAGCACAATTTAACACCACAATGAACAATTTTGCTCGTTTTGAACGAATTATGCTCATTTTCGCACGATTCAGCCTCTAATTCGCACATATCCGCTGTAATTCGACACTGTACTATCTAGTCATGTTAAGTTATCGTAACTGAGCACAATTCAACACCACAATGAACAATTTTGATCGTTTTGAACGAATTATGCTCATTTTCGCACGATTCAGCCTCTAATTCGCACATATCCGCTGTAATTCGACTCTGTACTATCTAGTTATGTTAAGTTATCCTAGCTGAGCACAATTCAACACCACAATGAACTATTTTGCTCGTTTTGCACGAATTTGCTCGGTTGAACGAATTTTGCTCATTTTCGCACGATTCAGCCTCTAATTCGCACATATCCGCTGTAATTCGACTCTGTACTATCTAGTCATGTTAAGTTATCGTAACTGAGCACAATTCAACACCACAATGAATAATTTTGCTGGTTTTGAACGAATTATGCTCATTTTCGCACTATTCAGCCTCTAATTCGCACATATCCGCTGTAATTCGACTCTGTACTATCTAGTCATGTTAAGTTATCGTAACTGAGCACAATTCAACACCACAATGAACAATTTTGCTCGTTTTGCACGAATTATGCTCATTTTCGCACGATTCAGCCTCTAATTCGCACATATCCGCTGTAATTCGACTCTGTACTATCTAGTCATGCTAAGTTATCGTAACTGAGCACAATTCAACACCACAATGAACAATTTTGCTGGTTTGAACGAATTATGCTCATTTTCGCACGATTCAGCCTCTAATTCGCACATATCCGCTGTAATTCGACTCTGTACTATCTAGTCATGCTAAGTTATCGTAACTGAGCACAATTCAACACCACAATGAACAATTTTGCTGGTTTTGAACGAATTATGCTCATTTTCGCACGATTCAGCCTCTAATTCGCACATATCCGCTGTAATTCGACTCTGTATTATCTAGTCATGTTAAGTTATCGTAACTGAGCACAATTCAACACCACAATGAACAATTTTGCTGTTTTTGAACGAGTTATGCTCATTTTCGCACGATTCAGCCTCTAATTCGCACATATCCGCTGTAATTCGACTCTGTACTATCTAGTTATGTTAAGTTATCCTATCTGAGCACAATTCAACACCACAATGAGCAATTTGCTCGTTTGCACGAATTTTGCTCGTTTTGCACGAATTATGCTCATTTTCGCACGATTCAGCCTCTAATTCGCACATATCCGCTGTAATTCGACTCTGTACTATCTAGTCATGTTAAGTTATCGTAACTGAGCACAATTTAACACCACAATGAACAATTTTGCTCGTTTTGAACGAATTATGCTCATTTTCGCACGATTCAGCCTCTAATTCGCACATATCCGCTGTAATTCGACACTGTACTATCTAGTCATGTTAAGTTATCGTAACTGAGCACAATTCAACACCACAATGAACAATTTGATCGTTTTGAACGAATTATGCTCATTTTCGCACGATTCAGCCTCTAATTCGCACATATCCGCTGTATTCGACTCTGTACTATCTAGTTATGTTAAGTTATCCTAGCTGAGCACAATTCAACACCACAATGAACTATTTTGCTCGTTTTGCACGAATTTTGCTCGTTTTGAACGAATTTTGCTCATTTTCGCACGATTCAGCCTCTAATTCGCACATATCCGCTGTAATTCGACTCTGTACTATCTAGTCATGTTAAGTTATCGTAACTGAGCACAATTCAACACCACAATGAATAATTTTGCTGGTTTTGAACGAATTATGCTCATTTTCGCACTATTCAGCCTCTAATTCGCACATATCCGCTGTAATTCGACTCTGTACTATCTAGTCATGTTAAGTTATCGTAACTGAGCACAATTCAACACCACAATGAACAATTTTGCTCGTTTTGCACGAATTATGCTCATTTTCGCACGATTCAGCCTCTAATTCGCACATATCCGCTGTAATTCGACTCTGTACTATCTAGTCATGTTAAGTTATCGTAACTGAGCACAATTTAACACCACAATGAACAATTTTGCTTGTTTTGAACGAATTATGCTCATTTTCGCACGATTCAGCCTCTAATTCGCACATATCCGCTGTAATTCGACTCTGTACTATCTAGTCATGTTAAGTTATCGTAACTGAGCACAATTCAACACCACAATGAACAATTTTGCTGGTGTTGAACGAATTATGCTCATTTTCGCACGATTCAGCCTCTAATTCGCACATATCCGCTGTAATTCGACTCTATACTATCTAGTCATGTTATGTTATCGTAACTGAGCACAATTCAACACCACAATGAACAATTTTGCTGGTTTTGAACGAATTATGCTCATTTTCGCACGATTCAGCCTTTAATTCGCACATATCCGCTGTAATTCGACTCTGTACTATCTAGTTATGTTAAGTTATCCTATCTGAGCACAATTCAACACCACAATGAACAATTTTGCTCGTTTTGCACGAATTATGCTCATTTTCGCACGATTCAGCCTCTAATTCGCACATATCCGCTGTAATTCGACTCTGTACTATCTAGTCATGCTAAGTTATCGTAACTGAGCACAATTCAACACCTCAATGAACAATTTTGCTGGTTTTGAACGAATTATGCTCATTTTCGCACGATTCAGCCTCTAATTCGCACATATCCGCTGTAATTCGACTCTGTACTATCTAGTCATGCTAAGTTATCGTAACTGAGCACAATTCAACACCACAATGAACAATTTTGCTGGTTTTGAACGAATTATGCTCATTTTCGCACGATTCAGCCTCTAATTCGCACATATCCGCTGTAATTCGACTCTGTATTATCTAGTCATGTTAAGTTATCGTAACTGAGCACAATTCAACACCACAATGAACAATTTTGCTGGTTTTGAACGAGTTATGCTCATTTTCGCACGATTCAGCCTCTAATTCGCACATATCCGCTGTAATTCGACTCTGTACTATCTAGTTATGTTAAGTTATCCTATCTGAGCACAATTCAACACCACAATGAGCAATTTTGCTCGTTTTGCACGAATTTTGCTCGTTTTGCACGAATTATGCTCATTTTCGCACGATTCAGCCTCTAATTCGCACATATCCGCTGTAATTCGACTCTGTACTATCTAGTCATGTTAAGTTATCGTAACTGAGCACAATTCAACACCACAATGAACAATTTTGCTCGTTTTGAACGAATTATGCTCATTTTCGCACGATTCAGCCTCTAATTCGCACATATCCGCTGTAATTCGACTCTGTACTATCTAGTCATGCTAAGTTATCGTAACTGAGCACAATTCAACACCACAATGAACAATTTTGCTGGTTTTGAACGAATTATGCTCATTTTCGCACGATTCAGCCTCTAATTCGCACATATCCGCTGTAATTCGACTCTGCACTATCTAGTCATGTTAAGTTATCGTAACTGAGCACAATTCAACACCACAATGAATAATTTTGCTGGTTTTGAACGAATTATGCTCATTTTCGCACTATTCAGCCTCTAATTCGCACATATCCGCTGTAATTCGACTCTGTACTCTCTAGTCATGTTAAGTTATCGTAACTGAGCACAATTTAACACTACAATGAACAATTTTGCTCGTTTTGAACGAATTATGCTCATTTTCGCACGATTCAGCCTCTAATTCGCACATATCCGCTGTAATTCGACTCTGTATTATCTAGTCATGTTAAGTTATTGTAACTGAGCACAATTCAACACCACAATGAACAATTTTGATCGTTTTGAACGAATTATGCTCATTTTCGCACGATTCAGCCTCTAATTCGCACATATCCGCTGTAATTCGATTCTGTACTATCTAGTCATGTTAAGTTATCGTAACTGAGCACAATTCAACACCACAATGAACAATTTTGCTGGTTTTGAACGAAATATGCTCAGTTTCGCACGATTCAGCCCCTAATTCGCACATATCCGCTGTAATTCGACTCTGTACTATCTAGTTATGTTAAGTTATCCTATCTGAGCACAATTCAACACCACAATGAACAATTTTGCTCGTTTTGCACGAATTTTGCTCGTTTTGAACGAATTTTGCTCATTTTCGCACGATTCAGCCTCTAATTCGCACATATCCGCTGTAATTCGACTCTGTACTATCTAGTCATGTTAAGTTATCGTAACTGAGCACAATTCGACACCACAATGAACAATTTTGCTGGTTTTGAACGAATTAAGCTCATTTTCGCACGATTCAGCCTCTAATTCGCACATATCCGCTGTAATTCGACTCTGTACTATCTAGTCATGTTAAGTTATCGTAACTGAGCACAATTCAACACCACAATGAACAATTTTGCTGGTTTTGAACGAATTATGCTCATTTTTGCACGATTCAGCCTCTAATTCGCACATATCCGCTGTAATTCGACTCTGTACTATCTAGTCATGTTAAGTTATTGTAACTGAGCACAATTCAACACCACAATGAACAATTTTGATCGTTTTGAACGAATTATGCTCATTTTCGCACGATTCAGCCTCTAATTCGCACATATCCGCTGTAATTCGATTCTGTACTATCTAGTCATGTTAAGTTATCGTAACTGAGCACAATTCAACACCACAATGAACAATTTTGCTCGTTTTGCACGAATTATGCTCATTTTCGCACGATTCAGCCTCTCATTCGCACATATCCGCTGTAATTTGACTCTGTACTATCTAGTCATGTTAAGTTATCGTAACTGAGCACAATTCAACACCACAATGAACAATTTTGCTCGTTTTGAACGAATTATGCTCATTTTCGCACGATTCAGCCTCTAATTCGCACATATCCGCTGTAATTCGACTCTGTACTATCTAGTCATGTTAAGTTATCGTAACTGAGCACAATTCAATACCACAATGAACAATTTTGCTCGTTTTGCACGAATTATGCTCATTTTCGCACGATTCAGCCTCTAATTCGCACATATCCGCTGTAATTCGACTCTGCACTATCTAGTCATGTTAAGTTATCGTAACTGAGCACAATTCAACACCACAATGAATAATTTTGCTGGTTTTGAACGAATTATGCTCATTTTCGCACTATTCAGCCTCTAATTCGCACATATCCGCTGTAATTCGACTCTGTACTATCTAGTCATGTTAAGTTATCGTAACTGAGCACAATTCAACACCACAATGAACAATTTTGATCGTTTTGAACGAATTATGCTCATTTTCGCACGATTCAGCCTCTAATTCGCACATATCCGCTGTAATTCGACTCTGTACTATCTAGTTATGTTAAGTTATCCTAGCTGAGCACAATTCAACACCACAATGAACTATTTTGCTCGTTTTGCACGAATTTTGCTCATTTTCGCACGATTCAGACTCTAATTCGCACATATCCGCTGTAATTCGACTCTGTACTATCTAGTCATGTTAAGTTATCGTAACTGAGCACAATTTAACACCACAATGCACAATTTTGCTCGTTTTGAACGAATTATGCTCATTTTCGCACGATTCAGCCTCTAATTCGCACATATCCGCTGTAATTCGACACTGTACTATCTAGTCATGTTAAGTTATCGTAACTGAGCACAATTCAACACCACAATGAACAATTTTGATCGTTTTGAACGAATTATGCTCATTTTCGCACGATTCAGCCTCTAACTCGCACATATCCGCTGTAATTCGACTCTGTACTATCTAGTTATGTTAAGTTATCCTAGCTGAGCACAATTCAACACCACAATGAACTATTTTGCTCGTTTTGCACGAATTTTGCTCGTTTTGAACGAATTTTGCTCATTTTCGCACGATTCAGCCTCTAATTCGCACATATCCGCTGTAATTCGACTCTGTACTATCTAGTCATGTTAAGTTATCGTAACTGAGCACAATTCAACACCACAATGAATAATTCTGCTGGTTTTGAACGAATTATGCTCATTTTCGCACTATTCAGCCTCTAATTCGCACATATCCGCTGTAATTCGACTCTGTACTATCTAGTCATGTTAAGTTATCGTAACTGAGCACAATTCAACACCACAATGAACAATTTTGCTCGTTTTGCACGAATTATGCTCATTTTCGCACGATTCAGCCTCTAATTCGCACATATCCGCTGTAATTCGACTCTGTACTATCTAGTCATGTTAAGTTATCGTAACTGAGCACAATTTAACACCACAATGAACAATTTTGCTTGTTTTGAACGAATTATGCTCATTTTCGCACGATTCAGCCTCTAATTCGCACATATCCGCTGTAATTCGACTCTGTACTATCTAGTCATGTTAAGTTATCGTAACTGAGCACAATTCAACACCACAATGAACAATTTTGCTGGTGTTGAACGAATTATGCTCATTTTCGCACGATTCAGCCTCTAATTCGCACATATCCGCTGTAATTCGACTCTATACTATCTAGTCATGTTAAGTTATCGTAACTGAGCACAATTCAACACCACAATGAACAATTTTGCTGGTTTTGAACGAATTATGCTCATTTTCGCACGATTCAGCCTCTAATTCGCACATATCCGCTGTAATTCGACTCTGTACTATCCAGTTATGTTAAGTTATCCTATCTGAGCACAATTCAACACCACAATGAACAATTTTGCTCGTTTTGCACGAATTATGCTCATTTTCGCACGATTCAGCCTCTAATTCGCACATATCCGCTGTAATTCGACTCTGTACTATCTAGTCATGTTAAGTTATCGTAACTGAGCACAATTCAACACCACAATGAACAATTTTGCTCGTTTTGAACGAATTATGCTCATTTTCGCACGATTCAGCCTCTAATTCGCACATATCCGCTGTAATTCGACTCTGTACTATCTAGTCATGCTAAGTTATCGTAACTGAGCACAATTCAACACCACAATGAACAATTTTGCTGGTTTTGAACGAATTATGCTCATTTTCGCACGATTCAGCCTCTAATTCGCACATATCCGCTGTAATTCGACTCTGTACTATCTAGTCATGCTAAGTTATCGTAACTGAGCACAATTCAACACCACAATGAACAATTTTGCTGGTTTTGAACGAATTATGCTCATTTTCGCACGATTCAGCCTCTAATTCGCACATATCCGCTGTAATTCGACTCTGTATTATCTAGTCATGTTAAGTTATCGTAACTGAGCACAATTCAACACCACAATGAACAATTTTGCTGGTTTTGAACGAGTTATGCTCATTTTCGCACGATTCAGCCTCTAATTCGCACATATCCGCTGTAATTCGACTCTGTACTATCTAGTTATGTTAAGTTATCCTATCTGAGCACAATTCAACACCACAATGAGCAATTTTGCTCGTTTTGCACGAATTTTGCTCGTTTTGCACGAATTATGCTCATTTTCGCACGATTCAGCCTCTAATTCGCACATATCCGCTGTAATTCGACTCTGCACTATCTAGTCATGTTAAGTTATCGTAACTGAGCACAATTCAACACCACAATGAATAATTTTGCTGGTTTTGAACGAATTATGCTCATTTTCGCACTATTCAGCCTCTAATTCGCACATATCCGCTGTAATTCGACTCTGTACTATCTAGTCATGTTAAGTTATCGTAACTGAGCACAATTTAACACCACAATGAACAATTTTGCTCGTTTTGAACGAATTATGCTCATTTTCGCACGATTCAGCCTCTAATTCGCACATATCCGCTGTAATTCGACACTGTACTATCTAGTCATGTTAAGTTATCGTAACTGAGCACAATTCAACACCACAATGAACAATTTTGATCGTTTTGAACGAATTATGCTCATTTTCGCACGATTCAGCCTCTAATTCGCACATATCCGCTGTAATTCGACTCTGTACTATCTAGTTATGTTAAGTTATCCTAGCTGAGCACAATTCAACACCACAATGAACTATTTTGCTCGTTTTGCACGAATTTTGCTCGTTTTGAACGAATTTTGCTCATTTTCGCACGATTCAGCCTCTAATTCGCACATATCCGCTGTAATTCGACTCTGTACTATCTAGTCATGTTAAGTTATCGTAACTGAGCACAATTCAACACCACAATGAATAATTTTGCTGGTTTTGAACGAATTATGCTCATTTTCGCACTATTCAGCCTCTAATTCGCACATATCCGCTGTAATTCGACTCTGTACTATCTAGTCATGTTAAGTTATCGTAACTGAGCACAATTCAACACCACAATGAACAATTTTGCTCGTTTTGCACGAATTATGCTCATTTTCGCACGATTCAGCCTCTAATTCGCACATATCCGCTGTAATTCGACTCTGTACTATCTAGTCATGTTAAGTTATCGTAACTGAGCACAATTTAACACCACAATGAACAATTTTGCTTGTTTTGAACGAATTATGCTCATTTTCGCACGATTCAGCCTCTAATTCGCACATATCCGCTGTAATTCGACTCTGTACTATCTAGTCATGTTAAGTTATCGTAACTGAGCACAATTCAACACCACAATGAACAATTTTGCTGGTGTTGAACGAATTATGCTCATTTTCGCACGATTCAGCCTCTAATTCGCACATATCCGCTGTAATTCGACTCTGTACTATCTAGTCATGTTAAGTTATCGTAACTGAGCACAATTCAACACCACAATGAACAATTTTGCTCGTTTTGAACGAATTATGCTCATTTTCGCACGATTCAGCCTCTAATTCGCACATATCCGCTGTAATTCGACTCTGTACTATCTAGTCATGCTAAGTTATCGTAACTGAGCACAATTCAACACCACAATGAACAATTTTGCTGGTTTTGAACGAATTATGCTCATTTTCGCACGATTCAGCCTCTAATTCGCACATATCCGCTGTAATTCGACTCTGCACTATCTAGTCATGTTAAGTTATCGTAACTGAGCACAATTCAACACCACAATGAATAATTTTGCTGGTTTTGAACGAATTATGCTCATTTTCGCACTATTCAGCCTCTAATTCGCACATATCCGCTGTAATTCGACTCTGTACTATCTAGTCATGTTAAGTTATCGTAACTGAGCACAATTTAACACTACAATGAACAATTTTGCTCGTTTTGAACGAATTATGCTCATTTTCGCACGATTCAGCCTCTAATTCGCACATATCCGCTGTAATTCGACTCTGTATTATCTAGTCATGTTAAGTTATTGTAACTGAGCACAATTCAACACCACAATGAACAATTTTGATCGTTTTGAACGAATTATGCTCATTTTCGCACGATTCAGCCTCTAATTCGCACATATCCGCTGTAATTCGATTCTGTACTATCTAGTCATGTTAAGTTATCGTAACTGAGCACAATTCAACACCACAATGAACAATTTTGCTGGTTTTGAACGAAATATGCTCAGTTTCGCACGATTCAGCCCCTAATTCGCACATATCCGCTGTAATTCGACTCTGTACTATCTAGTTATGTTAAGTTATCCTATCTGAGCACAATTCAACACCACAATGAACAATTTTGCTCGTTTTGCACGAATTTTGCTCGTTTTGAACGAATTTTGCTCATTTTCGCACGATTCAGCCTCTAATTCGCACATATCCGCTGTAATTCGACTCTGTACTATCTAGTCATGTTAAGTTATCGTAGCTGAGCACAATTCGACACCACAATGAACAATTTTGCTGGTTTTGAACGAATTAAGCTCATTTTCGCACGATTCAGCCTCTAATTCGCACATATCCGCTGTAATTCGACTCTGTACTATCTAGTCATGTTAAGTTATCGTAACTGAGCACAATTCAACACCACAATGAACAATTTTGCTGGTTTTGAACGAATTATGCTCATTTTTGCACGATTCAGCCTCTAATTCGCACATATCCGCTGTAATTCGACTCTGTACTATCTAGTCGTGTTAAGTTATTGTAACTGAGCACAATTCAACACCACAATGAACAATTTTGATCGTTTTGAACGAATTATGCTCATTTTCGCACGATTCAGACTCTAATTCGCACATATCCGCTGTAATTCGATTCTGTACTATCTAGTCATGTTAAGTTATCGTAACTGAGCACAATTCAACACCACAATGAACAATTTTGCTCGTTTTGCACGAATTATGCTCATTTTCGCACGATTCAGCCTCTCATTCGCACATATCCGCTGTAATTCGACTCTGTACTATCTAGTCATGTTAAGTTATCGTAACTGAGCACAATTCAACACCACAATGAACAATTTTGCTCGTTTTGAACGAATTATGCTCATTTTCGCACGATTCAGCCTCTAATTCGCACATATCCGCTGTAATTCGACTCTGTACTATCTAGTCATGTTAAGTTATCGTAACTGAGCACAATTCAATACCACAATGAACAATTTTGCTCGTTTTGCACGAATTATGCTCATTTTCGCACGATTCAGCCTCTAATTCGCACATATCCGCTGTAATTCGACTCTGTACTATCTAGTCATGTTAAGTTATCGTAACTGAGCACAATTTAACACCACAATGAACAATTTTGCTCGTTTTGAACGAATTATGCTCATTTTCGCACGATTCAGCCTCTAATTCGCACATATCCGCTGTAATTCGACACTGTACTATCTAGTCATGTTAAGTTATCGTAACTGAGCACAATTCAACACCACAATGAACAATTTTGATCGTTTTGAACGAATTATGCTCATTTTCGCACGATTCAGCCTCTAATTCGCACATATCCGCTGTAATTCGACTCTGTACTATCTAGTCATGTTAAGTTATCGTAACTGAGCACAATTCAACACCACAATGAACAATTTTGCTGGTTTTGAACGAATTATGCTCATTTTCGCACGATTCAGCCTCTAATTCGCACATATCCGCTGTAATTCGACTCTGTACTATCTAGTTATGTTAAGTTATCCTAGCTGAGCACAATTCAACACCACAATGAACTATTTTGCTCGTTTTGCACGAATTTTGCTCGTTTTGAACGAATTTTGCTCATTTTCGCACGATTCAGCCTCTAATTCGCACATATCCGCTGTAATTCGACTCTGTACTATCTAGTCATGTTAAGTTATCGTAACTGAGCACAATTCAACACCACAATGAATAATTTTGCTGGTTTTGAACGAATTATGCTCATTTTCGCACTATTCAGCCTCTAATTCGCACATATCCGCTGTAATTCGACTCTGTACTATCTAGTCATGTTAAGTTATCGTAACTGAGCACAATTCAACACCACAATGAACAATTTTGCTCGTTTTGCACGAATTATGCTCATTTTCGCACGATTCAGCTTCTAATTCGCACATATCCGCTGTAATTCGACTCTGTACTATCTAGTCATGTTAAGTTATCGTAACTGAGCACAATTCCACACCACAATGAACAATTTTGCTCGTTTTGCACGAATTATGCTCATTTTCGCACGATTCAGCCTCTAATTCGCACATATCCGCTGTAATTCGACTCTGCACTATCTAGACATGTTAAGTTATCGTAACTGAGCACAATTCAACACCACAATGAATAATTTTGCTGGTTTTGAACGAATTATGCTCATTTTCGCACTATTCAGCCTCTAATTCGCACATATCCGCTGTAATTCGACTCTGTACTATCTAGTCATGTTAAGTTATCGTAACTGAGCACAATTTAACACTACAATGAACAATTTTGCTGGTGTTGAACGAATTATGCTCATTTTCGCACGATTCAGCCTCTAATTCGCACATATCCGCTGTAATTCGGCTCTGTACTATCTAGTCATGTTAAGTTATCGTAACTGAGCACAATTCAACACCACAATGAACAATTTTGCTGGTTTTGAACGAATTATGCTCATTTTCGCACGATTCAGCCTCTAATTCGCACATATCCGCTGTAATTCGACTCTGTACTATCTAGTCATGTTAGGTTATTGTAACTGAGCACAATTCAACACCACAATGAACAATTTTGATCGTTTTGAACGAATTATGCTCATTTTCGCACGATTCAGCCTCTAATTCGCACATATCCGCTGTAATTCGACTCTGTACTATCTAGTCATGTTAAGTTATCGTAACTGAGCACAATTCAACACCACATGAACGATTTTGCTCGTTTTGAACGAATTATGCTCATTTTCGCACGATTCAGCCTCTAATTCGCACATATCCGCTGTAATTCGACTCTGTACTATCTAGTTATGTTAAGTTATCCTATCTGAGCACAATTCGACACCACAATGAACAATTTTGCTCGTTTTGCACGAATTACGCTCATTTTCGCACGATGCAGCCTCCAATTCGCACATATTCGCTGTAATTCGACTCTGTACTATCTAGTTATGTTAAGTTATCCTATCTGAGCACAATTCAACACCACAATGAACAATTTTGCTCGTTTTGCACGAATTTTGCTCGTTTTGAACGAATTTTGCTCATTTTCGCACGATTCAGCCTCTAATTCGCACATATCCGCTGTAATTTGACTCTGTACTATCTAGTCATGTTAAGTTATCGTAACTGAGCACAATTCAACACCACAATGAACAATTTTGCTGGTTTTGAACGAATTATGCTCATTTTCGCACGATTCAGCCTCTAATTCGCACATATCCGCTGCGATTCGACGCTGTACTATCTAGTCATGTTAAGTTATCGTAACTGAGCACAATTCAACACCACAATGAACAATTTTGCTGGTTTTGAACGAATTATGCTCATTTTCGCACGATTCAGCCTCTAATTCGCACATATCCGCTGTAATTCGACTCTGTACTATCTAGTTATGTTAAGTTATCCTATCTGAGCACAATTCAACACCACAATGAACAATTTTGCTCGTTTTGCACGAATTTTGCTCGTTTTGAACGAATTTTGCTCATTTTCGCACGATTCAGCCTCTAATTCGCACATATCCGCTGTAATTCGACTCTGTACTATCTAGTCATGTTAAGTTATCGTAACTGAGCACAATTCAACACCACAATGAACAATTTTGCTGGTTTTGAACGAATTATGCTCATTTTCGCACGATTCAGCCTCTAATTCGCACATATCCGATGTAATTCGACTCTGTACTATCTAGTTATGTTAAGTTATCCTATCTGAGCACAATTCAACACCACAACGAACAATTTTGCTCGTTTTGCACGAATTATGCTCATTTTCGCACGATTCAGCCTCGAATTCGCACATATCCGCTGTGATTCGACGCTGTACTATCTAGTCATGTTAAGTTATCGTAACTGAGCACAATTCAACACCACAATGAACAATTTTGCTGGTTTTGAACGAATTATGCTCATTTTCGCACGATTCAGCCTCTAATTCGCACATATCCGCTGTAATTCGACTCTGTACTATCTAGTTATGTTAAGTTATCCTATCTGAGCACAATTCAACACCACAATGAACAATTTTGCTCGTTTTGCACGAATTTTGCTCGTTTTGAACGAATTTTGCTCATTTTCGCACGATTCAGCCTTTAATTCGCACATATCCGCTGTAATTCGACTCTGTACTATCTAGTCATGTTAAGTTATCGTAACTGAGCACAATTCAACACCACAATGAACAATTTTGCTGGTTTTGAACGAATTATGCTCATTTTCGCACGATTCAGCCTCTAATTCGCACATATCCGATGTAATTCGACTCTGTACTATCTAGTTATGTTAAGTTATCCTATCTGAGCACAATTCAACACCACAACGAACAATTTTGCTCGTTTTGCACGAATTATGCTCATTTTCGCACGATTCAGCCTCTAATTCGCACATATCCGCTGTGATTCGACGCTGTACTATCTAGTCATGTTAAGTTATCGTAACTGAGCACAATTCAACACCACAATGAACAATTTTGCTGGTTTTGAACGAATTATGCTCATTTTCGCACGATTCAGCCTCTAATTCGCACATATCCGCTGTAATTCGACTCTGTACTATCTAGTTATGTTAAGTTATCCTATCTGAGCACAATTCAACACCACAATGAACAATTTTGCTCGTTTTGCACGAATTTTGCTCGTTTTGAACGAATTTTGCTCATTTTCGCACGATTCAGCCTCTAATTCGCACATATCCGCTGTAATTCGACTCTGTACTATCTAGTCATGTTAAGTTATCGTAACTGAGCACAATTCAACACCACAATGAACAATTTTGCTGGTGTTGAACGAATTATGCTCATTTTCGCACGATTCAGCCTCTAATTCGCACATATCCGCTGTAATTCGGCTCTGTACTATCTAGTCATGTTAAGTTATCGTAACTGAGCACAATTCAACACCACAATGAACAATTTTGCTGGTTTTGAACGAATTATGCTCATTTTCGCACGATTCAGCCTCTAATTCGCACATATCCGCTGTAATTCGACTCTGTACTATCTAGTCATGTTAAGTTATCGTAACTGAGCACAACTCAACACCACAATGAACAATTTTGCTGGTTTTGAACGAATTATGCTCATTTTCGCACGATTCAGCCTCTAATTCGCACATATCCGCTGTAATTCGACTCTGTACTATCTAGTTATGTTAAGTTATCCTATCTGAGCACAATTCAACACCACAATGAACAATTTTGCTCGTTTTGCACGAATTTTGCTCGTTTTGAACGAATTTTGCTCATTTTCGCACGATTCAGCCTCTAATTCGCACATATCCGCTGTAATTCGACTCTGTACTATCTAGTCATGTTAAGTTATCGTAACTGAGCACAATTTAACACCACAATGAACAATTTTGCTCGTTTTGAACGAATTATGCTCATTTTCGCACGATTCAGCCTCTAATTCGCACATATCCGCTGTAATTCGACTCTGTACAATCTAGTCATGTTAAGTTATCGTAACTGAGCACAATTCAACACCACAATGAACAATTTTGCTCGTTTTGAACGAATTATGCTCATTTTCGCACGATTCAGCCTCTAATTCGCACATATCCGCTGTAATTCGACTCTGTACTATCTAGTCATGCTAAGTTATCGTAACTGAGCACAATTCAACACCACAATGAACAATTTTGCTGGTTTTGAACGAATTATGCTCATTTTCGCACGATTCAGCCTCTAATTCGCACATATCCGCTGTAATTCGACTCTGCACTATCTAGTCATGTTAAGTTATCGTAACTGAGCACAATTCAACACCACAATGAATAATTTTGCTGGTTTTGAACGAATTATGCTCATTTTCGCACTATTCAGCCTCTAATTCGCACATATCCGCTGTAATTCGACTCTGTACTCTCTAGTCATGTTAAGTTATCGTAACTGAGCACAATTTAACACTACAATGAACAATTTTGCTCGTTTTGAACGAATTATGCTCATTTTCGCACGATTCAGCCTCTAATTCGCACATATCCGCTGTAATTCGACTCTGTATTATCTAGTCATGTTAAGTTATTGTAACTGAGCACAATTCAACACCACAATGAACAATTTTGATCGTTTTGAACGAATTATGCTCATTTTCGCACGATTCAGCCTCTAATTCGCACATATCCGCTGTAATTCGATTCTGTACTATCTAGTCATGTTAAGTTATCGTAACTGAGCACAATTCAACACCACAATGAACAATTTTGCTGGTTTTGAACGAAATATGCTCAGTTTCGCACGATTCAGCCCCTAATTCGCACATATCCGCTGTAATTCGACTCTGTACTATCTAGTTATGTTAAGTTATCCTATCTGAGCACAATTCAACACCACAATGAACAATTTTGCTCGTTTTGCACGAATTTTGCTCGTTTTGAACGAATTTTGCTCATTTTCGCACGATTCAGCCTCTAATTCGCACATATCCGCTGTAATTCGACTCTGTACTATCTAGTCATGTTAAGTTATCGTAACTGAGCACAATTCGACACCACAATGAACAATTTTGCTGGTTTTGAACGAATTATGCTCATTTTTGCACGATTCAGCCTCTAATTCGCACATATCCGCTGTAATTCGACTCTGTACTATCTAGTCATGTTAAGTTATTGTAACTGAGCACAATTCAACACCACAATGAACAATTTTGATCGTTTTGAACGAATTATGCTCATTTTCGCACGATTCAGCCTCTAATTCGCACATATCCGCTGTAATTCGATTCTGTACTATCTAGTCATGTTAAGTTATCGTAACTGAGCACAATTCAACACCACAATGAACAATTTTGCTCGTTTTGCACGAATTATGCTCATTTTCGCACGATTCAGCCTCTCATTCGCACATATCCGCTGTAATTCGACTCTGTACTATCTAGTCATGTTAAGTTATTGTAACTGAGCACAATTCAACACCACAATGAACAATTTTGCTCGTTTTGAACGAATTATGCTCATTTTCGCACGATTCAGCCTCTAATTCGCACATATCCGCTGTAATTCGACTCTGTACTATCTAGTCATGTTAAGTTATCGTAACTGAGCACAATTCAATACCACAATGAACAATTTTGCTCGTTTTGCACGAATTATGCTCATTTTCGCACGATTCAGCCTCTAATTCGCACATATCCGCTGTAATTCGACTCTGCACTATCTAGTCATGTTAAGTTATCGTAACTGAGCACAATTCAACACCACAATGAATAATTTTGCTGGTTTTGAACGAATTATGCTCATTTTCGCACTATTCAGCCTCTAATTCGCACATATCCGCTGTAATTCGACTCTGTACTATCTAGTCATGTTAAGTTATCGTAACTGAGCACAATTTAACACTACAATGAACAATTTTGCTCGTTTTGAACGAATTATGCTCATTTTCGCACGATTCAGCCTCTAATTCGCACATATCCGCTGTAATTCGACTCTGTACTATCTAGTCATGTTAAGTTATCGTAACTGAGCACAATTTAACACCACAATGAACAATTTTGCTCGTTTTGAACGAATTATGCTCATTTTCGCACGATTCAGCCTCTAATTCGCACATATCCGCTGTAATTCGACACTGTACTATCTAGTCATGTTAAGTTATCGTAACTGAGCACAATTCAACACCACAATGAACAATTTTGCTCGTTTTGCACGAATTATGCTCATTTTCGCACGATTCAGCCTCTAATTCGCACATATCCGCTGTAATTCGACTCTGTACTATCTAGTCATGTTAAGTTATCGTAACTGAGCACAATTTAACACCACAATGAACAATTTTGCTTGTTTTGAACGAATTATGCTCATTTTCGCACGATTCAGCCTCTAATTCGCACATATCCGCTGTAATTCGACTCTGTACTATCTAGTCATGTTAAGTTATCGTAACTGAGCACAATTCAACACCACAATGAACAATTTTGATCGTTTTGAACGAATTATGCTCATTTTCGCACGATTCAGCCTCTAATTCGCACATATCCGCTGTAATTCGACTCTGTACTATCTAGTTATGTTAAGTTATCCTAGCTGAGCACAATTCAACACCACAATGAACTATTTTGCTCGTTTTGCACGAATTTTGCTCATTTTCGCACGATTCAGCCTCTAATTCGCACATATCCGCTGTAATTCGACTCTGTACTATCTAGTCATGTTAAGTTATCGTAACTGAGCACAATTTAACACCACAATGCACAATTTTGCTCGTTTTGAACGAATTATGCTCATTTTCGCACGATTCAGCCTCTAATTCGCACATATCCGCTGTAATTCGACACTGTACTATCTAGTCATGTTAAGTTATCGTAACTGAGCACAATTCAACACCACAATGAACAATTTTGATCGTTTTGAACGAATTATGCTCATTTTCGCACGATTCAGCCTCTAACTCGCACATATCCGCTGTAATTCGACTCTGTACTATCTAGTTATGTTAAGTTATCCTAGCTGAGCACAATTCAACACCACAATGAACTATTTTGCTCGTTTTGCACGAATTTTGCTCGTTTTGAACGAATTTTGCTCATTTTCGCACGATTCAGCCTCTAATTCGCACATATCCGCTGTAATTCGACTCTGTACTATCTAGTCATGTTAAGTTATCGTAACTGAGCACAATTCAACACCACAATGAATAATTTTGCTGGTTTTGAACGAATTATGCTCATTTTCGCACTATTCAGCCTCTAATTCGCACATATCCGCTGTAATTCGACTCTGTACTATCTAGTCATGTTAAGTTATCGTAACTGAGCACAATTCAACACCACAATGAACAATTTTGCTCGTTTTGCACGAATTATGCTCATTTTCGCACGATTCAGCCTCTAATTCGCACATATCCGCTGTAATTCGACTCTGTACTATCTAGTCATGTTAAGTTATCGTAACTGAGCACAATTTAACACCACAATGAACAATTTTGCTTGTTTTGAACGAATTATGCTCATTTTCGCACGATTCAGCCTCTAATTCGCACATATCCGCTGTAATTCGACTCTGTACTATCTAGTCATGTTAAGTTATCGTAACTGAGCACAATTCAACACCACAATGAACAATTTTGCTGGTGTTGAACGAATTATGCTCATTTTCGCACGATTCAGCCTCTAATTCGCACATATCCGCTGTAATTCGACTCTATACTATCTAGTCATGTTAAGTTATCGTAACTGAGCACAATTCAACACCACAATGAACAATTTTGCTGGTTTTGAACGAATTATGCTCATTTTCGCACGATTCAGCCTCTAATTCGCACATATCCGCTGTAATTCGACTCTGTACTATCCAGTTATGTTAAGTTATCCTATCTGAGCACAATTCAACACCACAATGAACAATTTTGCTCGTTTTGCACGAATTATGCTCATTTTCGCACGATTCAGCCTCTAATTCGCACATATCCGCTGTAATTCGACTCTGTACTATCTAGTCATGTTAAGTTATCGTAACTGAGCACAATTCAACACCACAATGAACAATTTTGCTCGTTTTGAACGAATTATGCTCATTTTCGCACGATTCAGCCTCTAATTCGCACATATCCGCTGTAATTCGACTCTGTACTATCTAGTCATGCTAAGTTATCGTAACTGAGCACAATTCAACACCACAATGAACAATTTTGCTGGTTTTGAACGAATTATGCTCATTTTCGCACGATTCAGCCTCTAATTCGCACATATCCGCTGTAATTCGACTCTGTACTATCTAGTCATGCTAAGTTATCGTAACTGAGCACAATTCAACACCACAATGAACAATTTTGCTGGTTTTGAACGAATTATGCTCATTTTCGCACGATTCAGCCTCTAATTCGCACATATCCGCTGTAATTCGACTCTGTATTATCTAGTCATGTTAAGTTATCGTAACTGAGCACAATTCAACACCACAATGAACAATTTTGCTGGTTTTGAACGAGTTATGCTCATTTTCGCACGATTCAGCCTCTAATTCGCACATATCCGCTGTAATTCGACTCTGTACTATCTAGTTATGTTAAGTTATCCTATCTGAGCACAATTCAACACCACAATGAGCAATTTTGCTCGTTTTGCACGAATTTTGCTCGTTTTGCACGAATTATGCTCATTTTCGCACGATTCAGCCTCTAATTCGCACATATCCGCTGTAATTCGACTCTGTACTATCTAGTCATGTTAAGTTATCGTAACTGAGCACAATTCAACACCACAATGAACAATTTTGCTCGTTTTGAACGAATTATGCTCATTTTCGCACGATTCAGCCTCTAATTCGCACATATCCGCTGTAATTCGACTCTGTACTATCTAGTCATGTTAGGTTATCGTAACTGAGCACAATTCAACACCACAATGAACAATTTTGCTCGTTTTGCACGAATTATGCTCATTTTCGCACGATTCAGCCTCTAATTCGCACATATCCGCTGTAATTCGACTCTGTACTATCTAGTCATGTTAAGTTATCGTAACTGAGCACAATTTAACACCACAATTAACAATTTTGCTTGTTTTGAACGAATTATGCTCATTTTCGCACGATTCAGCCTCTAATTCGCACATATCCGCTGTAATTCGACTCTGTACTATCTAGTCATGTTAAGTTATCGTAACTGAGCACAATTCAACACCACAATGAACAATTTTGCTGGTGTTGAACGAATTATGCTCATTTTCGCACGATTCAGCCTCTAATTCGCACATATCCGCTGTAATTCGACTCTGTACTATCTAGTCATGCTAAGTTATCGTAACTGAGCACAATTCAACACCACAATGAACAATTTTGCTGGTTTTGAACGAATTATGCTCATTTTCGCACGATTCAGCCTCTAATTCGCACATATCCGCTGTAATTCGACTCTGTATTATCTAGTCATGTTAAGTTATCGTAACTGAGCACAATTCAACACCACAATGAACAATTTTGCTGGTTTTGAACGAGTTATGCTCATTTTCGCACGATTCAGCCTCTAATTCGCACATATCCGCTGTAATTCGACTCTGTACTATCTAGTTATGTTAAGTTATCCTATCTGAGCACAATTCAACACCACAATGAGCAATTTTGCTCGTTTTGCACGAATTTTGCTCGTTTTGCACGAATTATGCTCATTTTCGCACGATTCAGCCTCTAATTCGCACATATCCGCTGTAATTCGACTCTGTACTATCTAGTCATGTTAAGTTATCGTAACTGAGCACAATTCAACACCACAATGAACAATTTTGCTCGTTTTGAACGAATTATGCTCATTTTCGCACGATTCAGCCTCTAATTCGCACATATCCGCTGTAATTCGACTCTGTACTATCTAGTCATGCTAAGTTATCGTAACTGAGCACAATTCAACACCACAATGAACAATTTTGCTGGTTTTGAACGAATTATGCTCATTTTCGCACGATTCAGCCTCTAATTCGCACATATCCGCTGTAATTCGACTCTGCACTATCTAGTCATGTTAAGTTATCGTAACTGAGCACAATTCAACACCACAATGAATAATTTTGCTGGTTTTGAACGAATTATGCTCATTTTCGCACTATTCAGCCTCTAATTCGCACATATCCGCTGTAATTCGACTCTGTACTATCTAGTCATGTTAAGTTATCGTAACTGAGCACAATTTAACACTACAATGAACAATTTTGCTCGTTTTGAACGAATTATGCTCATTTTCGCACGATTCAGCCTCTAATTCGCACATATCCGCTGTAATTCGACTCTGTATTATCTAGTCATGTTAAGTTATTGTAACTGAGCACAATTCAACACCACAATGAACAATTTTGATCGTTTTGAACGAATTATGCTCATTTTCGCACGATTCAGCCTCTAATTCGCACATATCCGCTGTAATTCGATTCTGTACTATCTAGTCATGTTAAGTTATCGTAACTGAGCACAATTCAACACCACAATGAACAATTTTGCTGGTTTTGAACGAAATATGCTCAGTTTCGCACGATTCAGCCCCTAATTCGCACATATCCGCTGTAATTCGACTCTGTACTATCTAGTTATGTTAAGTTATCCTATCTGAGCACAATTCAACACCACAATGAACAATTTTGCTCGTTTTGCACGAATTTTGCTCGTTTTGAACGAATTTTGCTCATTTTCGCACGATTCAGCCTCTAATTCGCACATATCCGCTGTAATTCGACTCTGTACTATCTAGTCATGTTAAGTTATCGTAACTGAGCACAATTCGACACCACAATGAACAATTTTGCTGGTTTTGAACGAATTAAGCTCATTTTCGCACGATTCAGCCTCTAATTCGCACATATCCGCTGTAATTCGACTCTGTACTATCTAGTCATGTTAAGTTATCGTAACTGAGCACAATTCAACACCACAATGAACAATTTTGCTGGTTTTGAACGAATTATGCTCATTTTTGCACGATTCAGCCTCTAATTCGCACATATCCGCTGTAATTCGACTCTGTACTATCTAGTCATGTTAAGTTATTGTAACTGAGCACAATTCAACACCACAATGAACAATTTTGCTCGTTTTGAACGAATTATGCTCATTTTCGCACGATTCAGCCTCTAATTCGCACATATCCGCTGTAATTCGACTCTGTACTATCTAGTCATGTTAAGTTATCGTAACTGAGCACAATTCAATACCACAATGAACAATTTTGCTCGTTTTGCACGAATTATGCTCATTTTCGCACGATTCAGCCTCTAATTCGCACATATCCGCTGTAATTCGACTCTGCACTATCTAGTCATGTTAAGTTATCGTAACTGAGCACAATTCAACACCACAATGAATAATTTTGCTGGTTTTGAACGAATTATGCTCATTTTCGCACTATTCAGCCTCTAATTCGCACATATCCGCTGTAATTCGACTCTGTACTATCTAGTCATGTTAAGTTATCGTAACTGAGCACAATTTAACACTACAATGAACAATTTTGCTCGTTTTGAACGAATTATGCTCATTTTCGCACGATTCAGCCTCTAATTCGCACATATCCGCTGTAATTCGACTCTGTACTATCTAGTCATGTTAAGTTATCGTAACTGAGCACAATTTAACACCACAATGAACAATTTTGCTCGTTTTGAACGAATTATGCTCATTTTCGCACGATTCAGCCTCTAATTCGCACATATCCGCTGTAATTCGACACTGTACTATCTAGTCATGTTAAGTTATCGTAACTGAGCACAATTCAACACCACAATGAACAATTTTGATCGTTTTGAACGAATTATGCTCATTTTCGCACGATTCAGCCTCTAATTCGCACATATCCGCTGTAATTCGACTCTGTACTATCTAGTCATGTTAAGTTATCGTAACTGAGCACAATTCAACACCACAATGAACAATTTTGCTGGTTTTGAACGAATTATGCTCATTTTCGCACGATTCAGCCTCTAATTCGCACATATCCGCTGTAATTCGACTCTGTACTATCTAGTTATGTTAAGTTATCCTAGCTGAGCACAATTCAACACCACAATGAACTATTTTGCTCGTTTTGCACGAATTTTGCTCGTTTTGAACGAATTTTGCTCATTTTCGCACGATTCAGCCTCTAATTCGCACATATCCGCTGTAATTCGACTCTGTACTATCTAGTCATGTTAAGTTATCGTAACTGAGCACAATTCAACACCACAATGAATAATTTTGCTGGTTTTGAACGAATTATGCTCATTTTCGCACTATTCAGCCTCTAATTCGCACATATCCGCTGTAATTCGACTCTGTACTATCTAGTCATGTTAAGTTATCGTAACTGAGCACAATTCAACACCACAATGAACAATTTTGCTCGTTTTGCACGAATTATGCTCATTTTCGCACGATTCAGCTTCTAATTCGCACATATCCGCTGTAATTCGACTCTGTACTATCTAGTCATGTTAAGTTATCGTAACTGAGCACAATTCCACACCACAATGAACAATTTTGCTCGTTTTGCACGAATTATGCTCATTTTCGCACGATTCAGCCTCTAATTCGCACATATCCGCTGTAATTCGACTCTGCACTATCTAGTCATGTTAAGTTATCGTAACTGAGCACAATTCAACACCACAATGAATAATTTTGCTGGTTTTGAACGAATTATGCTCATTTTCGCACTATTCAGCCTCTAATTCGCACATATCCGCTGTAATTCGACTCTGTACTATCTAGTCATGTTAAGTTATCGTAACTGAGCACAATTTAACACTACAATGAACAATTTTGCTGGTGTTGAACGAATTATGCTCATTTTCGCACGATTCAGCCTCTAATTCGCACATATCCGCTGTAATTCGGCTCTGTACTATCTAGTCATGTTAAGTTATCGTAACTGAGCACAATTCAACACCACAATGAACAATTTTGCTGGTTTTGAACGAATTATGCTCATTTTCGCACGATTCAGCCTCTAATTCGCACATATCCGCTGTAATTCGACTCTGTACTATCTAGTCATGTTAGGTTATTGTAACTGAGCACAAACCAACACCACAATGAACAATTTTGATCGTTTTGAACGAATTATGCTCATTTTCGCACGATTCAGCCTCTAATTCGCACATATCCGCTGTAATTCGACTCTGTACTATCTAGTCATGTTAAGTTATCGTAACTGAGCACAATTCAACACCACATGAACGATTTTGCTCGTTTTGAACGAATTATGCTCATTTTCGCACGATTCAGCCTCTAATTCGCACATATCCGCTGTAATTCGACTCTGTACTATCTAGTTATGTTAAGTTATCCTATCTGAGCACAATTCGACACCACAATGAACAATTTTGCTCGTTTTGCACGAATTACGCTCATTTTCGCACGATGCAGCCTCCAATTCGCACATATTCGCTGTAATTCGACTCTGTACTATCTAGTTATGTTAAGTTATCCTATCTGAGCACAATTCAACACCACAATGAACAATTTTGCTCGTTTTGCACGAATTTTGCTCGTTTTGAACGAATTTTGCTCATTTTCGCACGATTCAGCCTCTAATTCGCACATATCCGCTGTAATTTGACTCTGTACTATCTAGTCATGTTAAGTTATCGTAACTGAGCACAATTCAACACCACAATGAACAATTTTGCTGGTTTTGAACGAATTATGCTCATTTTCGCACGATTCAGCCTCTAATTCGCACATATCCGCTGCGATTCGACGCTGTACTATCTAGTCATGTTAAGTTATCGTAACTGAGCACAATTCAACACCACAATGAACAATTTTGCTCGTTTTGAACGAATTATGCTCATTTTCGCACGATTCAGCCTCTAATTCGCACATATCCGCTGTAATTCGACTCTGTACTATCTAGTTATGTTAAGTTATCCTATCTGAGCACAATTCAACACCACAATGAACAATTTTGCTCGTTTTGCACGAATTTTGCTCGTTTTGAACGAATTTTGCTCATTTTCGCACGATTCAGCCTCTAATTCGCACATATCCGCTGTAATTCGACTCTGTACTATCTAGTCATGTTAAGTTATCGTAACTGAGCACAATTCAACACCACAATGAACAATTTTGCTGGTTTTGAACGAATTATGCTCATTTTCGCACGATTCAGCCTCTAATTCGCACATATCCGATGTAATTCGACTCTGTACTATCTAGTTATGTTAAGTTATCCTATCTGAGCACAATTCAACACCACAACGAACAATTTTGCTCGTTTTGCACGAATTATGCTCATTTTCGCACGATTCAGCCTCTAATTCGCACATATCCGCTGTGATTCGACGCTGTACTATCTAGTCATGTTAAGTTATCGTAACTGAGCACAATTCAACACCACAATGAACAATTTTGCTGGTTTTGAACGAATTATGCTCATTTTCGCACGATTCAGCCTCTAATTCGCACATATCCGCTGTAATTCGACTCTGTACTATCTAGTTATGTTAAGTTATCCTATCTGAGCACAATTCAACACCACAATGAACAATTTTGCTCGTTTTGCACGAATTTTGCTCGTTTTGAACGAATTTTGCTCATTTTCGCACGATTCAGCCTTTAATTCGCACATATCCGCTGTAATTCGACTCTGTACTATCTAGTCATGTTAAGTTATCGTAACTGAGCACAATTCAACACCACAATGAACAATTTTGCTGGTTTTGAACGAATTATGCTCATTTTCGCACGATTCAGCCTCTAATTCGCACATATCCGATGTAATTCGACTCTGTACTATCTAGTTATGTTAAGTTATCCTATCTGAGCACAATTCAACACCACAACGAACAATTTTGCTCGTTTTGCACGAATTATGCTCATTTTCGCACGATTCAGCCTCTAATTCGCACATATCCGCTGTGATTCGACGCTGTACTATCTAGTCATGTTAAGTTATCGTAACTGAGCACAATTCAACACCACAATGAACAATTTTGCTGGTTTTGAACGAATTATGCTCATTTTCGCACGATTCAGCCTCTAATTCGCACATATCCGCTGTAATTCGACTCTGTACTATCTAGTCATGTTAAGTTATCGTAACTGAGCACAATTCAACACCACAATGAACAATTTTGCTCGTTTTGCACGAATTATGCTCATTTTCGCACGATTCAGCCTCTAATTCGCACATATCCGCTGTAATTCGACTCTGTACTATCTAGTCATGTTAAGTTATCGTAACTGAGCACAATTCAACACCACAATGAACAATTTTGCTGGTTTTGAACGAATTATGCTCATTTTCGCACGATTCAGCCTCTAATTCGCACATATCCGCTGTAATTCGACTCTGTACTATCTAGTTATGTTAAGTTATCCTATCTGAGCACAATTCAACACCACAATGAACAATTTTGCTGGTTTTGAACGAATTATGCTCATTTTCGCACGATTCAGCCTCTAATTCGCACATATCCGCTGTAATTCGACTCTGTATTATCTAGTTATGTTAAGTTATCCTAGCTGAGCACAATTCAACACCACAATGAACAATTTTGCTCGTTTTGCACGAATTTTGCTCGTTTTGAACGAATTTTGCTCATTTTCGCACGATTCAGCCTCTAATTCGCACATATCCGCTGTAATTCGACTCTGTACTATCTAGTCATGTTAAGTTATCGTAACTGAGCACACTTCAACACCACAATGAATAATTTTGCTGGTTTTGAACGAATTATGCTCATTTTCGCACGATTCAGCCTCTAATTCGCACATATCCGCTGTAATTCGACTCTGTACTATCTAGTTATGTTAAGTTATCCTATCTGAGCACAATTCGACACCACAATGAACAATTTTGCTCGTTTTGCACGAATTACGCTCATTTTCGCACGATGCAGCCTCCAATTCGCACATATTCGCTGTAATTCGATTCTGTACTATCTAGTTATGTTAAGTTATCCTATCTGAGCACAATTCAACACCACAATGAACAATTTTGCTCGTTTTGCACGAATTTTGCTCGTTTTGAACGAATTTTGCTCATTTTCGCACGATTCAGCCTCTAATTCGCACATATCCGCTGTAATTTGACTCTGTACTATCTAGTCATGTTAAGTTATCGTAACTGAGCACAATTCAACACCACAATGAACAATTTTGCTGGTTTTGAACGAATTATGCTCATTTTCGCACGATTCAGCCTCTAATTCGCACATATCCGCTGCGATTCGACGCTGTACTATCTAGTCATGTTAAGTTATCGTAACTGAGCACAATTCAACACCACAATGAACAATTTTGCTGGTTTTGAACGAATTATGCTCATTTTCGCACGATTCAGCCTCTAATTCGCACATATCCGCTGTAATTCGACTCTGTACTATCTAGTTATGTTAAGTTATCCTATCTGAGCACAATTCAACACCACAATGAACAATTTTGCTCGTTTTGCACGAATTTTGCTCGTTTTGAACGAATTTTGCTCATTTTCGCACGATTCAGCCTCTAATTCGCACATATCCGCTGTAATTCGACTCTGTACTATCTAGTCATGTTAAGTTATCGTAACTGAGCACAATTCAACACCACAATGAACAATTTTGCTGGTTTTGAACGAATTATGCTCATTTTCGCACGATTCAGCCTCTAATTCGCACATATCCGATGTAATTCGACTCTGTACTATCTAGTTATGTTAAGTTATCCTATCTGAGCACAATTCAACACCACAACGAACAATTTTGCTCGTTTTGCACGAATTATGCTCATTTTCGCACGATTCAGCCTCTAATTCGCACATATCCGCTGTGATTCGACGCTGTACTATCTAGTCATGTTAAGTTATCGTAACTGAGCACAATTCAACACCACAATGAACAATTTTGCTGGTTTTGAACGAATTATGCTCATTTTCGCACGATTCAGCCTCTAATTCGCACATATCCGCTGTAATTCGACTCTGTACTATCTAGTTATGTTAAGTTATCCTATCTGAGCACAATTCAACACCACAATGAACAATTTTGCTCGTTTTGCACGAATTTTGCTCGTTTTGAACGAATTTTGCTCATTTTCGCACGATTCAGCCTTTAATTCGCACATATCCGCTGTAATTCGACTCTGTACTATCTAGTCATGTTAAGTTATCGTAACTGAGCACAATTCAACACCACAATGAACAATTTTGCTGGTTTTGAACGAATTATGCTCATTTTCGCACGATTCAGCCTCTAATTCGCACATATCCGATGTAATTCGACTCTGTACTATCTAGTTATGTTAAGTTATCCTATCTGAGCACAATTCAACACCACAACGAACAATTTTGCTCGTTTTGCACGAATTATGCTCATTTTCGCACGATTCAGCCTCTAATTCGCACATATCCGCTGTGATTCGACGCTGTACTATCTAGTCATGTTAAGTTATCGTAACTGAGCACAATTCAACACCACAATGAACAATTTTGCTGGTTTTGAACGAATTATGCTCATTTTCGCACGATTCAGCCTCTAATTCGCACATATCCGCTGTAATTCGACTCTGTACTATCTAGTTATGTTAAGTTATCCTATCTGAGCACAATTCAACACCACAATGAACAATTTTGCTCGTTTTGCACGAATTTTGCTCGTTTTGAACGAATTTTGCTCATTTTCGCACGATTCAGCCTCTAATTCGCACATATCCGCTGTAATTCGACTCTGTACTATCTAGTCATGTTAAGTTATCGTAACTGAGCACAATTCAACACCACAATGAACAATTTTGCTGGTGTTGAACGAATTATGCTCATTTTCGCACGATTCAGCCTCTAATTCGCACATATCCGCTGTAATTCGGCTCTGTACTATCTAGTCATGTTAAGTTATCGTAACTGAGCACAATTCAACACCACAATGAACAATTTTGCTGGTTTTGAACGAATTATGCTCATTTTCGCACGATTCAGCCTCTAATTCGCACATATCCGCTGTAATTCGACTCTGTACTATCTAGTCATGTTAAGTTATCGTAACTGAGCACAACTCAACACCACAATGAACAATTTTGCTGGTTTTGAACGAATTATGCTCATTTTCGCACGATTCAGCCTCTAATTCGCACATATCCGCTGTAATTCGACTCTGTACTATCTAGTTATGTTAAGTTATCCTATCTGAGCACAATTCAACACCACAATGAACAATTTTGCTCGTTTTGCACGAATTTTGCTCGTTTTGAACGAATTTTGCTCATTTTCGCACGATTCAGCCTCTAATTCGCACATATCCGCTGTAATTCGACTCTGTACTATCTAGTCATGTTAAGTTATCGTAACTGAGCACAATTTAACACCACAATGAACAATTTTGCTCGTTTTGAACGAATTATGCTCATTTTCGCACGATTCAGCCTCTAATTCGCACATATCCGCTGTAATTCGACTCTGTACAATCTAGTCATGTTAAGTTATCGTAACTGAGCACAATTCAACACCACAATGAATAATTTTGCTGGTTTTGAACGAATTATGCTCATTTTCGCACTATTCAGCCTCTAATTCGCACATATCCGCTGTAATTCGACTCTGTACTCTCTAGTCATGTTAAGTTATCGTAACTGAGCACAATTCAACACCACAATGAACAATTTTGCTGGTTTTGAACGAAATATGCTCAGTTTCGCACGATTCAGCCCCTAATTCGCACATATCCGCTGTAATTCGACTCTGTACTATCTAGTTATGTTAAGTTATCCTATCTGAGCACAATTCAACACCACAATGAACAATTTTGCTCGTTTTGCACGAATTTTGCTCGTTTTGAACGAATTTTGCTCATTTTCGCACGATTCAGCCTCTAATTCGCACATATCCGCTGTAATTCGACTCTGTACTATCTAGTCATGTTAAGTTATCGTAACTGAGCACAATTCGACACCACAATGAACAATTTTGCTGGTTTTGAACGAATTAAGCTCATTTTCGCACGATTCAGCCTCTAATTCGCACATATCCGCTGTAATTCGACTCTGTACTATCTAGTCATGTTAAGTTATCGTAACTGAGCACAATTCAACACCACAATGAACAATTTTGCTGGTTTTGAACGAATTATGCTCATTTTTGCACGATTCAGCCTCTAATTCGCACATATCCGCTGTAATTCGACTCTGTACTATCTAGTCATGTTAAGTTATTGTAACTGAGCACAATTCAACACCACAATGAACAATTTTGATCGTTTTGAACGAATTATGCTCATTTTCGCACGATTCAGCCTCTAATTCGCACATATCCGCTGTAATTCGATTCTGTACTATCTAGTCATGTTAAGTTATCGTAACTGAGCACAATTCAACACCACAATGAACAATTTTGCTCGTTTTGCACGAATTATGCTCATTTTCGCACGATTCAGCCTCTCATTCGCACATATCCGCTGTAATTCGACTCTGTACTATCTAGTCATGTTAAGTTATCGTAACTGAGCACAATTCAACACCACAATGAACAATTTTGCTCGTTTTGAACGAATTATGCTCATTTTCGTACGATTCAGCCTCTAATTCGCACATATCCGCTGTAATTCGACTCTGTACTATCTAGTCATGTTAAGTTATCGTAACTGAGCACAATTCAATACCACAATGAACAATTTTGCTCGTTTTGCACGAATTATGCTCATTTTCGCACGATTCAGCCTCTAATTCGCACATATCCGCTGTAATTCGACTCTGCACTATCTAGTCATGTTAAGTTATCGTAACTGAGCACAATTCAACACCACAATGAATAATTTTGCTGGTTTTGAACGAATTATGCCCATTTTCGCACTATTCAACCTCTAATTCGCACATATCCGCTGTAATTCGACTCTGTACTATCTAGTCATGTTAAGTTATCGTAACTGAGCACAATTTAACACTACAATGAACAATTTTGCTCGTTTTGAACGAATTATGCTCATTTTCGCACGATTCAGCCTCTAATTCGCACATATCCGCTGTAATTCGACTCTGTACTATCTAGTCATGTTAAGTTATCGTAACTGAGCACAATTTAACACCACAATGAACAATTTTGCTCGTTTTGAACGAATTATGCTCATTTTCGCACGATTCAGCCTCTAATTCGCACATATCCGCTGTAATTCGACACTGTACTATCTAGTCATGTTAAGTTATCGTAACTGAGCACAATTCAACACCACAATGAACAATTTTGATCGTTTTGAACGAATTATGCTCATTTTCGCACGATTCAGCCTCTAATTCGCACATATCCGCTGTAATTCGACTCTGTACTATCTAGTTATGTTAAGTTATCCTAGCTCAGCACAATTCAACACCACAATGAACTATTTTGCTCGTTTTGCACGAATTTTGCTCATTTTCGCACGATACAGCCTCTAATTCGCACATATCCGCTGTAATTCGACTCTGTACTATCTAGTCATGTTAAGTTATCGTAACTGAGCACAATTTAACACCACAATGCACAATTTTGCTCGTTTTGAACGAATTATGCTCATTTTCGCACGATTCAGCCTCTAATTCGCACATATCCGCTGTAATTCGACACTGTACTATCTAGTCATGTTAAGTTATCGTAACTGAGCACAATTCAACACCACAATGAACAATTTTGATCGTTTTGAACGAATTATGCTCATTTTCGCACGATTCAGCCTCTAACTCGCACATATCCGCTGTAATTCGACTCTGTACTATCTAGTTATGTTAAGTTATCCTAGCTGAGCACAATTCAACACCACAATGAACTATTTTGCTCGTTTTGCACGAATTTTGCTCGTTTTGAACGAATTTTGCTCATTTTCGCACGATTCAGCCTCTAATTCGCACATATCCGCTGTAATTCGACTCTGTACTATCTAGTCATGTTAAGTTATCGTAACTGAGCACAATTCAACACCACAATGAATAATTTTGCTGGTTTTGAACGAATTATGCTCATTTTCGCACTATTCAGCCTCTAATTCGCACATATCCGCTGTAATTCGACTCTGTACTATCTAGTCATGTTAAGTTATCGTAACTGAGCACAATTCAACACCACAATGAACAATTTTGCTCGTTTTGCACGAATTATGCTCATTTTCGCACGATTCAGCCTCTAATTCGCACATATCCGCTGTAATTCGACTCTGTACTATCTAGTCATGTTAAGTTATCGTAACTGAGCACAATTTAACACCACAATGAACAATTTTGCTTGTTTTGAACGAATTATGCTCATTTTCGCACGATTCAGCCTCTAATTCGCACATATCCGCTGTAATTCGACTCTGTACTATCTAGTCATGTTAAGTTATCGTAACTGAGCACAATTCAACACCACAATGAACAATTTTGCTGGTGTTGAACGAATTATGCTCATTTTCGCACGATTCAGCCTCTAATTCGCACATATCCGCTGTAATTCGACTCTATACTATCTAGTCATGTTAAGTTATCGTAACTGAGCACAATTCAACACCACAATGAACAATTTTGCTGGTTTTGAACGAATTATGCTCATTTTCGCACGATTCAGCCTCTAATTCGCACATATCCGCTGTAATTCGACTCTGTACTATCCAGTTATGTTAAGTTATCCTATCTGAGCACAATTCAACACCACAATGAACAATTTTGCTCGTTTTGCACGAATTATGCTCATTTTCGCACGATTCAGCCTCTAATTCGCACATATCCGCTGTAATTCGACTCTGTACTATCTAGTCATGTTAAGTTATCGTAACTGAGCACAATTCAACACCACAATGAACAATTTTGCTCGTTTTGAACGAATTATGCTCATTTTCGCACGATTCAGCCTCTAATTCGCACATATCCGCTGTAATTCGACTCTGTACTATCTAGTCATGCTAAGTTATCGTAACTGAGCACAATTCAACACCACAATGAACAATTTTGCTGGTTTTGAACGAATTATGCTCATTTTCGCACGATTCAGCCTCTAATTCGCACATATCCGCTGTAATTCGACTCTGTACTATCTAGTCATGCTAAGTTATCGTAACTGAGCACAATTCAACACCACAATGAACAATTTTGCTGGTTTTGAACGAATTATGCTCATTTTCGCACGATTCAGCCTCTAATTCGCACATATCCGCTGTAATTCGACTCTGTATTATCTAGTCATGTTAAGTTATCGTAACTGAGCACAATTCAACACCACAATGAACAATTTTGCTGGTTTTGAACGAGTTATGCTCATTTTCGCACGATTCAGCCTCTAATTCGCACATATCCGCTGTAATTCGACTCTGTACTATCTAGTTATGTTAAGTTATCCTATCTGAGCACAATTCAACACCACAATGAGCAATTTTGCTCGTTTTGCACGAATTTTGCTCGTTTTGCACGAATTATGTTCATTTTCGCACGATTCAGCCTCTAATTCGCACATATCCGCTGTAATTCGACTCTGTACTATCTAGTCATGTTAAGTTATCGTAACTGAGCACAATTCAACACCACAATGAACAATTTTGCTCGTTTTGAACGAATTATGCTCATTTTCGCACGATTCAGCCTCTAATTCGCACATATCCGCTGTAATTCGACTCTGTACTATCTAGTCATGCTAAGTTATCGTAACTGAGCACAATTCAACACCACAATGAACAATTTTGCAGGTTTTGAACGAATTATGCTCATTTTCGCACGATTCAGCCTCTAATTCGCACATATCCGCTGTAATTCGACTCTGCACTATCTAGTCATGTTAAGTTATCGTAACTGAGCACAATTCAACACCACAATGAACAATTTTGCTGGTTTTGAACGAATTATGCTCATTTTCGCACGATTCAGCCTCTAATTCGCACATATCCGCTGTAATTCGACTCTGTACTATCTAGTCATGCTAAGTTATCGTAACTGAGCACAATTCAACACCACAATGAACAATTTTGCTGGTTTTGAACGAATTATGCTCATTTTCGCACGATTCAGCCTCTAATTCGCACATATCCGCTGTAATTCGACTCTGTATTATCTAGTCATGTTAAGTTATCGTAACTGAGCACAATTCAACACCACAATGAACAATTTTGCTGGTTTTGAACGAGTTATGCTCATTTTCGCACGATTCAGCCTCTAATTCGCACATATCCGCTGTAATTCGACTCTGTACTATCTAGTTATGTTAAGTTATCCTATCTGAGCACAATTCAACACCACAATGAGCAATTTTGCTCGTTTTGCACGAATTTTGCTCGTTTTGCACGAATTATGTTCATTTTCGCACGATTCAGCCTCTAATTCGCACATATCCGCTGTAATTCGACTCTGTACTATCTAGTCATGTTAAGTTATCGTAACTGAGCACAATTCAACACCACAATGAACAATTTTGCTCGTTTTGAACGAATTATGCTCATTTTCGCACGATTCAGCCTCTAATTCGCACATATCCGCTGTAATTCGACTCTGTACTATCTAGTCATGCTAAGTTATCGTAACTGAGCACAATTCAACACCACAATGAACAATTTTGCAGGTTTTGAACGAATTATGCTCATTTTCGCACGATTCAGCCTCTAATTCGCACATATCCGCTGTAATTCGACTCTGCACTATCTAGTCATGTTAAGTTATCGTAACTGAGCACAATTCAACACCACAATGAATAATTTTGCTGGTTTTGAACGAATTATGCTCATTTTCGCACTATTCAGCCTCTAATTCGCACATATCCGCTGTAATTCGACTCTGTACTATCTAGTCATGTTAAGTTATCGTAACTGAGCACAATTTAACACCACAATGAACAATTTTGCTCGTTTTGAACGAATTATGCTCATTTTCGCACGATTCAGCCTCTAATTCGCACATATCCGCTGTAATTCGACACTGTACTATCTAGTCATGTTAAGTTATCGTAACTGAGCACAATTCAACACCACAATGAACAATTTTGATCGTTTTGCACGAATTTTGCTCGTTTTGAACGAATTTTGCTCATTTTCGCACGATTCAGCCTCTAATTCGCACATATCCGCTGTAATTCGACTCTGTACTATCTAGTCATGTTAAGTTATCGTAACTGAGCACAATTCAACACCACAATGAATAATTTTGCTGGTTTTGAACGAATTATGCTCATTTTCGCACTATTCAGCCTCTAATTCGCACATATCCGCTGTAATTCGACTCTGTACTATCTAGTCATGTTAAGTTATCGTAACTGAGCACAATTCAACACCACAATGAACAATTTTGCTCGTTTTGCACGAATTATGCTCATTTTCGCACGATTCAGCCTCTAATTCGCACATATCCGCTGTAATTCGACTCTGTACTATCTAGTCATGTTAAGTTATCGTAACTGAGCACAATTTAACACCACAATGAACAATTTTGCTTGTTTTGAACGAATTATGCTCATTTTCGCACGATTCAGCCTCTAATTCGCACATATCCGCTGTAATTCGACTCTGTACTATCTAGTCATGTTAAGTTATCGTAACTGAGCACAATTCAACACCACAATGAACAATTTTGCTGGTGTTGAACGAATTATGCTCATTTTCGCACGATTCAGCCTCTAATTCGCACATATCCGCTGTAATTCGACTCTGTACTATCTAGTCATGCTAAGTTATCGTAACTGAGCACAATTCAACACCACAATGAACAATTTTGCTGGTTTTGAACGAATTATGCTCATTTTCGCACGATTCAGCCTCTAATTCGCACATATCCGCTGTAATTCGACTCTGTATTATCTAGTCATGTTAAGTTATCGTAACTGAGCACAATTCAACACCACAATGAACAATTTTGCTGGTTTTGAACGAGTTATGCTCATTTTCGCACGATTCAGCCTCTAATTCGCACATATCCGCTGTAATTCGACTCTGTACTATCTAGTTATGTTAAGTTATCCTATCTGAGCACAATTCAACACCACAATGAGCAATTTTGCTCGTTTTGCACGAATTTTGCTCGTTTTGCACGAATTATGCTCATTTTCGCACGATTCAGCCTCTAATTCGCACATATCCGCTGTAATTCGACTCTGTACTATCTAGTCATGTTAAGTTATCGTAACTGAGCACAATTCAACACCACAATGAACAATTTTGCTCGTTTTGAACGAATTATGCTCATTTTCGCACGATTCAGCCTCTAATTCGCACATATCCGCTGTAATTCGACTCTGTACTATCTAGTCATGCTAAGTTATCGTAACTGAGCACAATTCAACACCACAATGAACAATTTTGCTGGTTTTGAACGAATTATGCTCATTTTCGCACGATTCAGCCTCTAATTCGCACATATCCGCTGTAATTCGACTCTGCACTATCTAGTCATGTTAAGTTATCGTAACTGAGCACAATTCAACACCACAATGAATAATTTTGCTGGTTTTGAACGAATTATGCTCATTTTCGCACTATTCAGCCTCTAATTCGCACATATCCGCTGTAATTCGACTCTGTACTATCTAGTCATGTTAAGTTATCGTAACTGAGCACAATTTAACACTACAATGAACAATTTTGCTCGTTTTGAACGAATTATGCTCATTTTCGCACGATTCAGCCTCTAATTCGCACATATCCGCTGTAATTCGACTCTGTATTATCTAGTCATGTTAAGTTATTGTAACTGAGCACAATTCAACACCACAATGAACAATTTTGATCGTTTTGAACGAATTATGCTCATTTTCGCACGATTCAGCCTCTAATTCGCACATATCCGCTGTAATTCGATTCTGTACTATCTAGTCATGTTAAGTTATCGTAACTGAGCACAATTCAACACCACAATGAACAATTTTGCTGGTTTTGAACGAAATATGCTCAGTTTCGCACGATTCAGCCCCTAATTCGCACATATCCGCTGTAATTCGACTCTGTACTATCTAGTTATGTTAAGTTATCCTATCTGAGCACAATTCAACACCACAATGAACAATTTTGCTCGTTTTGCACGAATTTTGCTCGTTTTGAACGAATTTTGCTCATTTTCGCACGATTCAGCCTCTAATTCGCACATATCCGCTGTAATTCGACTCTGTACTATCTAGTCATGTTAAGTTATCGTAACTGAGCACAATTCGACACCACAATGAACAATTTTGCTGGTTTTGAACGAATTAAGCTCATTTTCGCACGATTCAGCCTCTAATTCGCACATATCCGCTGTAATTCGACTCTGTACTATCTAGTCATGTTAAGTTATCGTAACTGAGCAGCATTCAACACCACAATGAACAATTTTGCTGGTTTTGAACGAATTATGCTCATTTTTGCACGATTCAGCCTCTAATTCGCACATATCCGCTGTAATTCGACTCTGTACTATCTAGTCATGTTAAGTTATTGTAACTGAGCACAATTCAACACCACAATGAACAATTTTGATCGTTTTGAACGAATTATGCTCATTTTCGCACGATTCAGCCTCTAATTCGCACATATCCGCTGTAATTCGATTCTGTACTATCTAGTCATGTTAAGTTATCGTAACTGAGCACAATTCAACACCACAATGAACAATTTTGCTCGTTTTGCACGAATTATGCTCATTTTCGCACGATTCAGCCTCTCATTCGCACATATCCGCTGTAATTCGACTCTGTACTATCTAGTCATGTTAAGTTATCGTAACTGAGCACAATTCAACACCACAATGAACAATTTTGCTCGTTTTGAACGAATTATGCTCATTTTCGCACGATTCAGCCTCTAATTCGCACATATCCGCTGTAATTCGACTCTGTACTATCTAGTCATGTTAAGTTATCGTAACTGAGCACAATTCAATACCACAATGAACAATTTTGCTCGTTTTGCACGAATTATGCTCATTTTCGCACGATTCAGCCTCTAATTCGCACATATCCGCTGTAATTCGACTCTGCACTATCTAGTCATGTTAAGTTATCGTAACTGAGCACAATTCAACACCACAATGAATAATTTTGCTGGTTTTGAACGAATTATGCTCATTTTCGCACTATTCAGCCTCTAATTCGCACATATCCGCTGTAATTCGACTCTGTACTATCTAGTCATGTTAAGTTATCGTAACTGAGCACAATTTAACACTACAATGAACAATTTTGCTCGTTTTGAACGAATTATGCTCATTTTCGCACGATTCAGCCTCTAATTCGCACATATCCGCTGTAATTCGACTCTGTACTATCTAGTCATGTTAAGTTATCGTAACTGAGCACAATTCAACACCACAATGAACAATTTTGCTGGTTTTGAACGAATTATGCTCATTTTCGCACGATTCAGCCTCTAATTCGCACATATCCGCTGTAATTCGACTCTGTACTATCTAGTTATGTTAAGTTATCCTAGCTGAGCACAATTCAACACCACAATGAACTATTTTGCTCGTTTTGCACGAATTTTGCTCGTTTTGAACGAATTTTGCTCATTTTCGCACGATTCAGCCTCTAATTCGCACATATCCGCTGTAATTCGACTCTGTACTATCTAGTCATGTTAAGTTATCGTAACTGAGCACAATTCAACACCACAATGAATAATTTTGCTGGTTTTGAACGAATTATGCTCATTTTCGCACTATTCAGCCTCTAATTCGCACATATCCGCTGTAATTCGACTCTGTACTATCTAGTCATGTTAAGTTATCGTAACTGAGCACAATTCAACACCACAATGAACAATTTTGCTCGTTTTGCACGAATTATGCTCATTTTCGCACGATTCAGCTTCTAATTCGCACATATCCGCTGTAATTCGACTCTGTACTATCTAGTCATGTTAAGTTATCGTAACTGAGCACAATTCCACACCACAATGAACAATTTTGCTCGTTTTGCACGAATTATGCTCATTTTCGCACGATTCAGCCTCTAATTCGCACATATCCGCTGTAATTCGACTCTGCACTATCTAGTCATGTTAAGTTATCGTAACTGAGCACAATTCAACACCACAATGAATAATTTTGCTGGTTTTGAACGAATTATGCTCATTTTCGCACTATTCAGCCTCTAATTCGCACATATCCGCTGTAATTCGACTCTGTACTATCTAGTCATGTTAAGTTATCGTAACTGAGCACAATTTAACACTACAATGAACAATTTTGCTGGTGTTGAACGAATTATGCTCATTTTCGCACGTTTCAGCCTCTAATTCGCACATATCCGCTGTAATTCGACTCTGTACTATCTAGTCATGTTAAGTTATCGTAACTGAGCACAATTTAACACTACAATGAACAATTTTGCTCGTTTTGAACGAATTATGCTCATTTTCGCACGATTCAGCCTCTAATTCGCACATATCCGCTGTAATTCGACTCTGTACTATCTAGTCATGTTAAGTTATCGTAACTGAGCACAATTCAACACCACAATGAACAATTTTGCTGGTTTTGAACGAATTATGCTCATTTTCGCACGATTCAGCCTCTAATTCGCACATATCCGCTGTAATTCGACTCTGTACTATCTAGTCATGTTAAGTTATCGTAACTGAGCACAATTCAACACCACATGAACGATTTTGCTCGTTTTGAACGAATTATGCTCATTTTCGCACGATTCAGCCTCTAATTCGCACATATCCGCTGTAATTCGACTCTGTACTATCTAGTTATGTTAAGTTATCCTATCTGAGCACAATTCGACACCACAATGAACAATTTTGCTCGTTTTGCACGAATTACGCTCATTTTCGCACGATGCAGCCTCCAATTCGCACATATTCGCTGTAATTCGACTCTGTACTATCTAGTTATGTTAAGTTATCCTATCTGAGCACAATTCAACACCACAATGAACAATTTTGCTCGTTTTGCACGAATTTTGCTCGTTTTGAACGAATTTTGCTCATTTTCGCACGATTCAGCCTCTAATTCGCACATATCCGCTGTAATTTGACTCTGTACTATCTAGTCATGTTAAGTTATCGTAACTGAGCACAATTCAACACCACAATGAACAATTTTGCTGGTTTTGAACGAATTATGCTCATTTTCGCACGATTCAGCCTCTAATTCGCACATATCCGCTGCGATTCGACGCTGTACTATCTAGTCATGTTAAGTTATCGTAACTGAGCACAATTCAACACCACAATGAACAATTTTGCTCGTTTTGCACGAATTATGCTCATTTTCGCACGATTCAGCTTCTAATTCGCACATATCCGCTGTAATTCGACTCTGTACTATCTAGTCATGTTAAGTTATCGTAACTGAGCACAATTCCACACCACAATGAACAATTTTGCTCGTTTTGCACGAATTATGCTCATTTTCGCACGATTCAGCCTCTAATTCGCACATATCCGCTGTAATTCGACTCTGCACTATCTAGTCATGTTAAGTTATCGTAACTGAGCACAATTCAACACCACAATGAATAATTTTGCTGGTTTTGAACGAATTATGCTCATTTTCGCACTATTCAGCCTCTAATTCGCACATATCCGCTGTAATTCGACTCTGTACTATCTAGTCATGTTAAGTTATCGTAACTGAGCACAATTTAACACTACAATGAACAATTTTGCTGGTGTTGAACGAATTATGCTCATTTTCGCACGATTCAGCCTCTAATTCGCACATATCCGCTGTAATTCGGCTCTGTACTATCTAGTCATGTTAAGTTATCGTAACTGAGCACAATTCAACACCACAATGAACAATTTTGCTGGTTTTGAACGAATTATGCTCATTTTCGCACGATTCAGCCTCTAATTCGCACATATCCGCTGTAATTCGACTCTGTACTATCTAGTCATGTTAGGTTATTGTAACTGAGCACAATTCAACACCACAATGAACAATTTTGATCGTTTTGAACGAATTATGCTCATTTTCGCACGATTCAGCCTCTAATTCGCACATATCCGCTGTAATTCGACTCTGTACTATCTAGTCATGTTAAGTTATCGTAACTGAGCACAATTCAACACCACATGAACGATTTTGCTCGTTTTGAACGAATTATGCTCATTTTCGCACGATTCAGCCTCTAATTCGCACATATCCGCTGTAATTCGACTCTGTACTATCTAGTTATGTTAAGTTATCCTATCTGAGCACAATTCGACACCACAATGAACAATTTTGCTCGTTTTGCACGAATTACGCTCATTTTCGCACGATGCAGCCTCCAATTCGCACATATTCGCTGTAATTCGACTCTGTACTATCTAGTTATGTTAAGTTATCCTATCTGAGCACAATTCAACACCACAATGAACAATTTTGCTCGTTTTGCACGAATTTTGCTCGTTTTGAACGAATTTTGCTCATTTTCGCACGATTCAGCCTCTAATTCGCACATATCCGCTGTAATTTGACTCTGTACTATCTAGTCATGTTAAGTTATCGTAACTGAGCACAATTCAACACCACAATGAACAATTTTGCTGGTTTTGAACGAATTATGCTCATTTTCGCACGATTCAGCCTCTAATTCGCACATATCCGCTGCGATTCGACGCTGTACTATCTAGTCATGTTAAGTTATCGTAACTGAGCACAATTCAACACCACAATGAACAATTTTGCTGGTTTTGAACGAATTATGCTCATTTTCGCACGATTCAGCCTCTAATTCGCACATATCCGCTGTAATTCGACTCTGTACTATCTAGTTATGTTAAGTTATCCTATCTGAGCACAATTCAACACCACAATGAACAATTTTGCTCGTTTTGCACGAATTTTGCTCGTTTTGAACGAATTTTGCTCATTTTCGCACGATTCAGCCTCTAATTCGCACATATCCGCTGTAATTCGACCCTGTACTATCTAGTCATGTTAAGTTATCGTAACTGAGCACAATTCAACACCACAATGAACAATTTTGCTGGTTTTGAACGAATTATGCTCATTTTCGCACGATTCAGCCTCTAATTCGCACATATCCGATGTAATTCGACTCTGTACTATCTAGTTATGTTAAGTTATCCTATCTGAGCACAATTCAACACCACAACGAACAATTTTGCTCGTTTTGCACGAATTATGCTCATTTTCGCACGATTCAGCCTCTAATTCGCACATATCCGCTGTGATTCGACGCTGTACTATCTAGTCATGTTAAGTTATCGTAACTGAGCACAATTCAACACCACAATGAACAATTTTGCTGGTTTTGAACGAATTATGCTCATTTTCGCACGATTCAGCCTCTAATTCGCACATATCCGCTGTAATTCGACTCTGTACTATCTAGTTATGTTAAGTTATCCTATCTGAGCACAATTCAACACCACAATGAACAATTTTGCTCGTTTTGCACGAATTTTGCTCGTTTTGAACGAATTTTGCTCATTTTCGCACGATTCAGCCTTTAATTCGCACATATCCGCTGTAATTCGACTCTGTACTATCTAGTCATGTTAAGTTATCGTAACTGAGCACAATTCAACACCACAATGAACAATTTTGCTGGTTTTGAACGAATTATGCTCATTTTCGCACGATTCAGCCTCTAATTCGCACATATCCGATGTAATTCGACTCTGTACTATCTAGTTATGTTAAGTTATCCTATCTGAGCACAATTCAACACCACAACGAACAATTTTGCTCGTTTTGCACGAATTATGCTCATTTTCGCACGATTCAGCCTCTAATTCGCACATATCCGCTGTGATTCGACGCTGTACTATCTAGTCATGTTAAGTTATCGTAACTGAGCACAATTCAACACCACAATGAACAATTTTGCTGGTTTTGAACGAATTATGCTCATTTTCGCACGATTCAGCCTCTAATTCGCACATATCCGCTGTAATTCGACTCTGTACTATCTAGTTATGTTAAGTTATCCTATCTGAGCACAATTCAACACCACAATGAACAATTTTGCTCGTTTTGCACGAATTTTGCTCGTTTTGAACGAATTTTGCTCATTTTCGCACGATTCAGCCTCTAATTCGCACATATCCGCTGTAATTCGACTCTGTACTATCTAGTCATGTTAAGTTATCGTAACTGAGCACAATTCAACACCACAATGAACAATTTTGCTGGTGTTGAACGAATTATGCTCATTTTCGCACGATTCAGCCTCTAATTCGCACATATCCGCTGTAATTCGGCTCTGTACTATCTAGTCATGTTAAGTTATCGTAACTGAGCACAATTCAACACCACAATGAACAATTTTGCTGGTTTTGAACGAATTATGCTCATTTTCGCACGATTCAGCCTCTAATTCGCACATATCCGCTGTAATTCGACTCTGTACTATCTAGTCATGTTAAGTTATCGTAACTGAGCACAACTCAACACCACAATGAACAATTTTGCTGGTTTTGAACGAATTATGCTCATTTTCGCACGATTCAGCCTCTAATTCGCACATATCCGCTGTAATTCGACTCTGTACTATCTAGTTATGTTAAGTTATCCTATCTGAGCACAATTCAACACCACAATGAACAATTTTGCTCGTTTTGCACGAATTTTGCTCGTTTTGAACGAATTTTGCTCATTTTCGCACGATTCAGCCTCTAATTCGCACATATCCGCTGTAATTCGACTCTGTACTATCTAGTCATGTTAAGTTATCGTAACTGAGCACAATTCAACACCACAATGAACAATTTTGCTGGTTTTGAACGAATTATGCTCATTTTCGCACGATTCAGCCTCTAATTCGCACATATCCGCTGTAATTCGACTCTGTACTATCTAGTTATGTTAAGTTATCCTATCTGAGCACAATTCAACACCACAATGTACAATTTTGCTGGTTTTGAACGAATTATGCTCATTTTCGCACGATTCAGCCTCTAATTCGCACATATCCGCTGTAATTCGACTCTGTACTATCTAGTTATGTTAAGTTATCCTATCTGAGCACAATTCAACACCACAATGAACAATTTTGCTCGTTTTGCACGAATTATGCTCATTTTCGCACGATTCAGCCTCTAATTCTCACATATCCGCTGTAATTCGACTCTGTACTATCTAGTCATGTTAAGTTATCGTAACTGAGCACAATTCAACACCACAATGAACAATTTTGCTCGTTTTGCACGAATTATGCTCATTTTCGCACGATTCAGCCTCTAATTCGCACATATCCGCTGTAATTCGACTCTGTACTATCTAGTCATGTTAAGTTATCGTAACTGAGCACAATTCAACACCACAATGAACAATTTTGCTCGTTTTGGACGAATTATGCTCATTTTCGCACGATTCAGCCTCTAATTTGCACATATCCGCTGTAATTCGACTCTGTACTATCTAGTCATGTTAAGTTATCGTAACTGAGCACAATTCAACACCACAATGAACAATTTTGCTCGTTTTGCACGAATTATGCTCATTTTCGCACGATTCAGCCTCTAATTCGCACATATCCGCTGTAATTCGACTCTGTACTATCTAGTCATGTTAAGTTATTGTAACTGAGCACAATTCAACACCGCAATGAACAATTTTGATCGTTTTGAACGAATTATGCTCATTTTCGCACGATTCAGCCTCTAATTTGCACATATCCGCTGTAATTGGACTCTGTACTATCTAGTCATGTTAAGTTATCGTAACTGAGCACAATTCAACACCACAATGAACAATTTTGCTCGTTTTGCTCGAATTATGCTCATTTTCGCACGATTCAGCCTCTAATTCGCACATATCCGCTGTAATTCGACTCTGTACTATCTAGTCATGTTA
>NW_027474370.1:0-51276 GCF_050947335.1 Megachile rotundata
ATTAGCCATACTATGCTTATATGATCGATGGAACGGCAATTACTATGCTCATTACTCTTATTATTATCAATCTAACTCATATTATTAGCCATATTATGCTTATGTGATCGATAGAACGACAATTACTATACTTATTGCTCATATTATTATCAATCTAACTCATATTATTAGCCATATTCTGCTTATATGATCGATAGGACGACAATTACTATACTCATTACTCTTATTATTATCAATCTAACTCATATTATTAGCCATATTATGCTTACATGATCGATAGGACGACAATTAGTATACTCATTACTCTTATTATTATCAATCTAACTCATATTATTAGCCATATTATGCTTATATGATCGATAGGACGACAATTACTATACTCATTACTCTTATTATTATCAATCTAACTCATATTATTAGCCATATTATGCTTATATGATCGATCTAACGACAATTAATATACTTATTACTCTCATTATTATCAATCTAACTCATATTATTAGCCATATTATGGTTATATGACCGATAGAACGACAATTACTATACTTATTACTCTTATTATTATCAATCTAACTCATATTATTAGCCATATTATGCTTATATGATCGATAGAACGACAATTACTTTACTTACTACTCTCATTATTATCAATCTAACTCATATTATTAGCCATACTATGGTTATATGACCGATAGAACGACAACTACTATGCTTATTACTCTTATTATTATCAATCTAACTCATATTACTAGCCATATTATGCTCATATGATCGATAGGACGACAATTACTATACTCATTACTCTTATTATTATCAATCAAACTCATATTATTAATCATATTATGCTTATATGAGCAATAGAACCACAATTACTATACTTCTTACACTCACTATTATCAATCTAACTCATATTATTAGCCATATTATGCTTATATGATCGATAGAACGACAATTACTATACTTTTTACTCTGATTATTATCAATCTAACTCATATTATTAGCCATACTATGCTTATATGATCGATAGAACGACAATTTCTATACTTATTACTCTTATTATTATCAATCTAACTCATATTATTAGCCATTTTATGCTTATATGATCGATAGCACGATAATTACTATACTTATTACACTTATTATTATCAATCTAACTCAAATTATTAGCCACATTATGCTTATATGATCGATAGAACTACAATTACTATACTTATTACTCTTATTATTATTAATCTAGCTCATATTATTAACCATATTATGCAGACATGATCGATAGAACTACAACTACTATACTCATTACTCTTATTATTATCAATCTAACTCATATTATTAGCCATATTATGCTTATGTGATCAATAGAACGACAATTACTATACTTTTTACTCTGATTATTATCAATCTAACTCATATTATTAGCCATACTATGCTTATATGATCGATAGAACGACAATTACTATACTTATTACTCTTATTATTATCAACCTAACTCATATTATTAGCCTAATTATGCTTATATGATCGATAGAACGACAATTACTATACTCATTACTCTTACTACTATCAATCTAACTCATATTATTAGCCATTTTATGCTTATATGATCGAGAGAACGACAATTACTATACTTATTACACTCACTATTATCAATCTAACTCATATTATTAACCATATTATGCTATATGATCGACAGAACGTCAATTACTATACTTATTACACTAACTATTATCAATCTAACTCATATTATTAGCCATATTATGCTTATATGATCGATAGAACGACAATTACTATACTTATTACTCTTATTATTATCAATCTAACTCATATTATTAGCCATATTATGCTTATATGATTGATAGAACGACAATTACTATACTTATTACACTCATTGTTATCAATCTAACTCATATTATTAGCCATATTATGCTTATATGATCGATAGAACGACAATTACTATACTCATTACTCTTACTATTATCAATCTAACTCATATTATTAGCCATTTTATGCTTATATGATCGGGAGAACGACAATTACTATACTTATTACACTCACTATTATCAATCTAACTCATATTATTAACCATATTATGCTTATATGATCGACAGAACGACAATTACTATACTTATTACACTAACTATTATCAATCTAACTCATATTATTAGCCATATTCTGCTTATATGATCGATAGGACGACAATTACTACACTCATTACTCATATTGTTATCAATCTAACTCATATTATTAGCCATATTATGCTTATATGATCGACAGAACGGCAATTACTATACTTAATACACTAACCATTATCAATCTAACTCATATTATTAGCCATATTATGCTTATATGATCGATAGAACGACAATTACTATACTCATAACTCTTACTATTATCAATCTAATTCATATTATGAGCCATTTTATGCTTATATGATCGAGAGATCGACAATTTCTATGCTCACTACTCTTATTATTATCAATCTAACTCATATTATTAGCCATATTATGCTTATATGATCGATAGAACGACAATAACTATAGCTTTTACTCTTATTATTATCAATCTAACTCATATTATTAGCCATACTATGCTTATATGATCGATAGAACGACAATTACTATGCTCACTACTCTTATTATTATCAATCTAACTCATATTATTAGCCATATATGCTTATATGATCGGTAGAAAGATAATTACTATACTTATTACTCTTAATATTATCAATCTAACTCATATTATTAATCATATTATTCTTATATGAGCAATAGAACTACAATTACTATACTTATTACACTCACTATTATCAATCTAACTCATATTATTAGCCATATTATGCTTATATGATCGACAGAACGACAATTACTATACTTATTACACTAACTATTATCGATCTAACTCATATTATTAGCCATATAATGCTTATATGATCGGTAGAACGATAATTACTATACTTATTTCTCTTATTATTATCAATCTAACTCATATTATTAGCCATATTATGCTTGTATGATCGGTGGAACGATAATTACTATACTTATTACTCTTATTATTATCAATCTAACCCATATTATTAGCCATATTATGCTTATATGACCGATCGAACTACAATTACTATACATATTACTCTTATTATTATCAATCTAGCTCATATTATTAACCATATTATGCAGATATGATCGAAAGAACTACAAGTACTATACTCATGACTCTCATTATTATCAATCTAACTAATATTATTAGCCATATTATGCTTGTATGATCGGTAGAACGATAATTACTATACTTATTACTCTTATTATTATCAATCTAACTCATATTATTAGCCATATTATGCTTATATGATCGATAGAACAACAATTACTATACTCATTACTCTTATTATTATCAATCTAACTCATATTATTAGCCATATTATGCTTATGTGATCGATAGAACGACAATTACTATACTTATTACTCTTATTATTATCAATCTAACTCATATTATTAGCCATACTATGCTTATATGATCGATAGAACGACAATTACTATACTTATTACTCTTATTATTATCAACCTAACTCATATTATTAGCCTAATTATGCTTATATGATCGATAGAACGACAATTACTATACTCATTACTCTTACTACTATCAATCTAACTCATATTATTAGCCATTTTATGCTTATATGATCGAGAGAACGACAATTACTATACTTATTACACTCACTATTATCAATCTAACTCATATTATTAACCATATTATGCTATATGATCGACAGAACGTCAATTACTATACTTATTACACTAACTATTATCAATCTAACTCATATTATTAGCCATATTATGCTTATATGATCGATAGAACGACAATTACTATACTTATTACTCTTATTATTATCAATCTAACTCATATTATTAGCCATATTATGCTTATATGATTGATAGAACGACAATTACTATACTTATTACACTCATTGTTATCAATCTAACTCATATTATTAGCCATATTATGCTTATATGATCGATAGAACGACAATTACTATACTCATTACTCTTACTATTATCAATCTAACTCATATTATTAGCCATTTTATGCTTATATGATCGGGAGAACGACAATTACTATACTTATTACACTCACTATTATCAATCTAACTCATATTATTAACCATATTATGCTTATATGATCGACAGAACGACAATTACTATACTTATTACACTAACTATTATCAATCTAACTCATATTATTAGCCATATTCTGCTTATATGATCGATAGGACGACAATTACTACACTCATTACTCTTATTGTTATCAATCTAACTCATATTATTAGCCATATTATGCTTATATGATCGACAGAACGGCAATTACTATACTTAATACACTAACCATTATCAATCTAACTCATATTATTAGCCATATTATGCTTATATGATCGATAGAACGACAATTACTATACTCATAACTCTTACTATTATCAATCTAATTCATATTATGAGCCATTTTATGCTTATATGATCGAGAGATCGACAATTTCTATGCTCACTACTCTTATTATTATCAATCTAACTCATATTATTAGCCATATTATGCTTATATGATCGATAGAACGACAATAACTATAGCTTTTACTCTTATTATTATCAATCTAACTCATATTATTAGCCATACTATGCTTATATGATCGATAGAACGACAATTACTATGCTCACTACTCTTATTATTATCAATCTAACTCATATTATTAGCCATATATGCTTATATGATCGGTAGAAAGATAATTACTATACTTATTACTCTTAATATTATCAATCTAACTCATATTATTAATCATATTATTCTTATATGAGCAATAGAACTACAATTACTATACTTATTACACTCACTATTATCAATCTAACTCATATTATTAGCCATATTATGCTTATATGATCGACAGAACGACAATTACTATACTTATTACACTAACTATTATCGATCTAACTCATATTATTAGCCATATAATGCTTATATGATCGGTAGAACGATAATTACTATACTTATTTCTCTTATTATTATCAATCTAACTCATATTATTAGCCATATTATGCTTGTATGATCGGTGGAACGATAATTACTATACTTATTACTCTTATTATTATCAATCTAACCCATATTATTAGCCATATTATGCTTATATGACCGATCGAACTACAATTACTATACATATTACTCTTATTATTATCAATCTAGCTCATATTATTAACCATATTATGCAGATATGATCGAAAGAACTACAAGTACTATACTCATGACTCTCATTATTATCAATCTAACTAATATTATTAGCCATATTATGCTTGTATGATCGGTAGAACGATAATTACTATACTTATTACTCTTATTATTATCAATCTAACTCATATTATTAGCCATATTATGCTTATATGATCGATAGAACAACAATTACTATACTCATTACTCTTATTATTATCAATCTAACTCATATTATTAGCCATATTATGCTTATGTGATCGATAGAACGACAATTACTATACTTATTACTCTTATTATTATCAATCTAACTCATATTATTAGCCATACTATGCTTATATGATCGATAGAACGACAATTACTATGCTCACTACACTTATTATTATCAATCTAACTCATATTATTAGCCATATTCTGCTTATATGATCGATAGGACGACAATTACTATACTCATTACTCTTATTGTTATCAATCTAACTCATATTATTAGCCATATTATGCTTATGTGATCGATAGAACGACAATAACTATACTCATTACTCTTACTATTATCAATCTAACTCATATTATTAGCCATTTTATGCTTATATGATCGATAGAACGACAATTACTATACTCATAACACTTATTATTATCAATCTAACTCATATTATTAGCCATATTATGCTTATGTGATCAATAGAACGACAATTACTATACTTTTTACTCTGATTATTATCAATCTAACTCATATTATTAGCCATACTATGCTTATATGATCGATAGAACGACAATTACTATACTTATTACTCTTATTATTATCAACCTAACTCATATTATTAGCCATATTATGCTTATATGATCGATAGAACGACAATTACTATACTTTTTACTCTTATTATTATCAATCTAACTCATATTATTAGCCATATTATGCTTATATGATCGGTAGAACGATAATTACTATACTTATTACACTTATTATTATCAATCTAACTCAAATTATTAGCCACATTATGCTTATATGATCGATAGAACTACAATTACTATACTTATTACTCTTGTTATTATCAATCTAGCTCATATTATTAACCATATTATGCAGACATGATCGATAGAACTACAGCTACTATACTCATTACTCTTATTATTATCAATTTAACTCATATTATTAGCCATATTCTGCTTATATGATCGATAGGACGACAATTACTATACTCATTACTCTTATTGTTATCAATCTAACTCATATTATTAGCCATATTATGCTTATATGATCGACAGAACGGCAATTACTATACTTAATACACTAACCATTATCAATCTAACTCATATTATTAGCCATATTATGCTTATATGATCGATAGAACGACAATTACTATACTCATTACTCTTACTATTATCAATCTAACTCATATAATGAGCCATTTTAGGCTTATATGATCGAGAGATCGACAATTTCTATGCTCACTACTCTTATTATTATCAATCTAACTCATATTATTAGCCATATTATGCTTATATGATCGATAGAACGACAATTACTATAGCTTTTACTCTTATTATTATCAATCTAACTCATATTATTAGCCATACTATGCTTATATGATCGATAGAACGACAATAACTATGCTCACTACTCTTATTATTATCAATCTAACTCATATTATTAGCCATATATGCTTATATGATCGGTAGAACGATAATTACTATACTTATTACTCTTAATATTATCAATCTAACTCATATTATTAATCATATTATTCTTATATGAGCAATAGAACTACAATTACTATACTTATTACACTCACTATTATCAATCTAACTCATATTATTAGCCATATTATGCTTATATGATCGACAGAACGACAATTACTATACTTATTACACTAACTATTATCGATCTAACTCATATTATTAGCCATATAATGCTTATATGATCGGTAGAACGATAATTACTATACTTATTTCTCTTATTATTATCAATCTAACTCATATTATTAGCCATATTATGCTTGTATGATCGGTGGAACGATAATTACTATACTTATTACTCTTATTATTATCAATCTAACCCATATTATTAGCCATATTATGCTTATATGACCGATCGAACTACAATTACTATACATATTACTCTTATTATTATCAATCTAGCTCATATTATTAACCATATTATGCAGATATGATCGAGAGAACTACAAGTACTATACTCATGACTCTCATTATTATCAATCTAACTAATATTATTAGCCATATTATGCTTGTATGATCGGTAGAACGATAATTACTATACTTATTACTCTTATTATTATCAATCTAACTCATATTATTAGCCATATTATGCTTATATGATCGATAGAACAACAATTACTATACTCATTACTCTTATTATTATCAATCTAACTCATATTATTAGCCATATTATGCTTATGTGATCGATAGAACGACAATTACTATACTTATTACTCTTATTATTATCAATCTAACTCATATTATTAGGCATACTATGCTTATATGATCGATAGAACGACAATTACTATGCTCACTACACTTATTATTATCAATCTAACTCATATTATTAGCCATATTACGCTTATGTGATCGATAGAACGACAATTACTATACTTATTGCTCTTATTATTATCAATCTGACTCATATTATTAGCCATATTATGCTTATATGATCGACAGAACGCCAATTACTATACTCATTACTCTTATTATTATCAACCTAACCCATATTATTAGCCATATTATGCTTATGTGATCGATAGAACGACAATTACTATACTTATTACTCTTATTATTATCAATCTAACTCATATTATTAGCCATACTATGCTTATATGATCGATAGAACGACAATTACTATACTTATTACTCTTATTATTATCAACCTAACTCATATTATTAGCCATGTTATGCTTATAGGATCGATAGAACGACAACTACTATACTTATTACTCTTATTATTATCAATCTAACTCATATTATTAGCCATATTCTGCTTATATGATCCATAGGACGACAATTACTATACTCATTACTCTTATTGTTATCAATCTAACTCATATTATTAGCCATATTATGCTTATATGATCGACAGAACGGCAATTACTATACTTAATACACTAACCATTATCAATCTAACTCATATTATTAGCCATATTATGCTTATATGATCGATAGAACGACAATTACTATACTCATTACACTTACTATTATCAATCTAACTCATATTATGAGCCATTTTAGGCTTATATGATCGAGAGATCGACAATTTCTATGCTCACTACTCTTATTATTATCAATCTAACTCATATTATTAGCCATATTATGCTTATATGATCGATAGAACGACAATTACTATAGCTTTTACTCTTATTATTATCAATCTAACTCATATTATTAGCCATACTATGCTTATATGATCGATAGAACGACAATTACTATGCTCACTACTCTTATTATTATCAATCTAACTCATATTATTAGCCATATATGCTTATATGATCGGTAGAACGATAATTACTATACTTATTACTCTTAATATTATCAATCTAACTCATATTATTAATCATATTATTCTTATATGAGCAATAGAACTACAATTACTATACTTATTACACTCACTATTATCAATCTAACTCATATTATTAGCCATATTATGCTTATATGATCGACAGAACGACAATTACTATACTTATTACACTAACTATTATCGATCTAACTCATATTATTAGCCATATAATGCTTATATGATCGGTAGAACGATAATTACTATACTTATTACTCTTATTATTATCAATCTAACTCATATTATTAGCCATATTATGCTTATATGATCGATAGAACAACAATTACTATACTCATTACTCTTATTATTATCAATCTAACTCATATTATTAGCCATATTATGCTTATGTGATCGATAGAACGACAATTACTATACTTATTACTCTTATTATTATCAATCTAACTCATATTATTAGCCATACTATGCTTATATGATCGATAGAACGACAATTACTATGCTCACTACACTTATTATTATCAATCTAACTCATATTATTAGCCATATTACGCTTATGTGATCGATAGAACGACAATTACTATACTTATTGCTCTTATTATTATCAATCTAACTCATATTATTAGCCATATTATGCTTATATGATCGACAGAACGCCAATTACTATACTCATTACTCTTATTGTTATCAATCTAACTCATATTATTAGCCATATTATGCTTATATGATCGATAGAACGACAATTAGTATACTCACAACTCTTATTATTATCAATCTAACTAATATTATTAGCCATATTATGCTTTTGTGATCGGTAGAACGACAATTACTATACTTATTACTCTTATTATTATCAATCTAACTCATATTATTAGCCATACTATGCTTATATGATCGATAGAACGACAATTACTATACTTATTACTCTTATTATTATCAACCTAACCCATATTATTAGCCATATTATGCTTATGTGATCGATAGAACGACAATTACTATACTTATTACTCTTATTATTATCAATCTAACTCATATTATTAGCCATACTATGCTTATATGATCGATAGAACGACAATTACTATACTTATTACTCTTATTATTATCAACCTAACTCATATTATTAGCCATATTATGCTTATAGGATCGATAGAACGACAACTACTATACTTATTACTCTTATTATTATCAATCTAACTCATATTATTAGCCATATTATGCTTATATGATCGATAGAACGACAATTACTATACTCATTACTCTTATTATTATCAATCTAACTCATATTATTAGCCATATTATGCTTATGTGATCGATAGAACGACAATTACTATACTTATTACTCCTATTATTATCAATCAAACTCATAATATTAGCCATACTATGCTTATATGATCGATGGAACGACAATTACTATGCTCACTACTCTTATTGTTATCAATCGAACTCATATTATTAGCCATATTATGGTTATATGACCGATAGAACGACAATTACAGTACTTATTACTCTTATTATTATCAATCAAACTCATATTATTAATCATATTATGCTTATATGAGCAATAGAACCACAATTACTATACTTCTTACACTCACTATTATCAATCTAACTCATATTATTAGTCATATTATGCTTATATGATCGATAGAACGACAATTACTATACTTTTTACTCTGATTATTATCAATCTAACTCATATTATTAAGCCATACTATGCTTATATGATCGATAGAACGACAATTTCTATACTTATTACTCTTATTATTATCAATCTAACTCATATTATTAGCCATTTTATGCTTATATGATCGATAGCACGATAATTACTATACTTATTACACTTATTATTATCAATCTAACTCAAATTATTAGCCACATTATGCTTATATGATCGATAGAACTACAATTACTATACTTATTACTCTTATTATTATTAATCTAGCTCATATTATTAACCATATTATGCAGACATGATCGATAGAACTACAACTACTATACTCATTACTCTTATTATTATCAATCTAACTCATATTATTAGCCATATTATGCTTATGTGATCAATAGAACGACAATTACTATACTTTTTACTCTGATTATTATCAATCTAACTCATATTATTAGCCATACTATGCTTATATGATCGATAGAACGACAATTACTATACTTATTACTCTTATTATTATCAACCTAACTCATATTATTAGCCTAATTATGCTTATATGATCGATAGAACGACAATTACTATACTCATTACTCTTACTACTATCAATCTAACTCATATTATTAGCCATTTTATGCTTATATGATCGAGAGAACGACAATTACTATACTTATTACACTCACTATTATCAATCTAACTCATATTATTAACCATATTATGCTTATATGATCGACAGAACGTCAATTACTATACTTATTACACTAACTATTATCAATCTAACTCATATTATTAGCCATATTATGCTTATATGATCGATAGAACGACAATTACTATACTTTTTACTCTTATTATTATCAATCTAACTCATATTATTAGCCATATTATGCTTATATAATCGGTTAGAACGATAATTACTATACTTATTACACTTATTATTATCAATCTAACTCAAATTATTAGCCACATTATGCTTATATGATCGATAGAACTACAATTACTATACTTATCACTCTTGTTATTATCAATCTAGCTCTTATTATTAACCATATTATGCAGACATGATCGATAGAACTACAACTACTATACTCATTACTCTTATTATTATCAATTTAACTCATATTATTAGCCATATTATGCTTATGTGATCGATAGAACGACAATTACTATACTTATTATTCCTATTACTATCAATCAAACTCATATTATTAGCCATACTATGCTTATATGATCGATGGAACGGCAATTACTATGCTCATTACTCTTATTATTATCAATCTAACTCATATTATTAGCCATATTATGCTTATGTGATCGATAGAACGACAATTACTATACTTATTGCTCATATTATTATCAATCTAACTCATATTATTAGCCATATTCTGCTTATATGATCGATAGGACGACAATTACTATACTCATTACTCTTATTATTATCAATCTAACTCATATTATTAGCCATATTATGCTTACATGATCGATAGGACGACAATTAGTATACTCATTACTCTTATTATTATCAATCTAACTCATATTATTAGCCATATTATGCTTATATGATCGATAGGACGACAATTACTATACTCATTACTCTTATTATTATCAATCTAACTCATATTATTAGCCATATTATGCTTATATGATCGATCTAACGACAATTAATATACTTATTACTCTCATTATTATCAATCTAACTCATATTATTAGCCATATTATGGTTATATGACCGATAGAACGACAATTACTATACTTATTACTCTTATTATTATCAATCTAACTCATATTATTAGCCATATTATGCTTATATGATCGATAGAACGACAATTACTTTACTTACTACTCTCATTATTATCAATCTAACTCATATTATTAGCCATACTATGGTTATATGACCGATAGAACGACAACTACTATGCTTATTACTCTTATTATTATCAATCTAACTCATATTACTAGCCATATTATGCTCATATGATCGATAGGACGACAATTACTATACTCATTACTCTTATTATTATCAATCGAACTCATATTATTAGCCATATTATGCTTATATGATCGATAGAACGACAATTACTATACTTATTACTCTCATTATTATCAATCTAACTCATACTATTAGCGATATTATGGTTATATGACCGATAGAACGACAATTACTATACTTATTACTCTTATTATTATCAATCTAACTCATATTATTAGCCATATTATGCTTATATGATCGATAGAACGACAATTGCTATACTCATTACTCTTATTATTATCAATCTAACTCATATTATTAGCCATATTATGCTTATGTGATCGATAGAACGACAATTACTATACTCATTACTCTTACTATTATCAATCTAACTCATATTATTAGCCATTTTATGCTTATATGATCGATAGAACGACAATTACTATACTATTTACTCTTATTATTATCAACCTAACTCATATTATTAGCCATATTATGCTTATATGATTGATAGAACGACAATTACTATACTTATTACACTCATTGTTATCAATCTAACTCATATTATTAACCATATTATGCTTATATGATCGATAGAACGACAATTACTATACTTATTACACTTATTATTATCAATCTAACTCAAATTATTAGCCACATTATGCTTATATGATCGATAGAACTACAATTACTATACTTATTACTCTTGTTATTATCAATCTAGCTCATATTATTAACCATATTATGCAGACATGATCGATAGAACTACAGCTACTATACTCATTACTCTTATTATTATCAATTTAACTCATATTATTAGCCATATTCTGCTTATATGATCGATAGGACGACAATTGCTATACTCATTACTCTTATTGTTATCAATCTAACTCATATTATTAGCCATATTATGCTTATATGATCGACAGAACGGCAATTACTATACTTAATACACTAACCATTATCAATCTAACTCATATTATTAGCCATATTATGCTTATATGATCGATAGAACGACAATTACTATACTCATTACTCTTACTATTATCAATCTAACTCATATTATGAGCCATTTTAGGCTTATATGATCGAGAGATCGACAATTTCTATGCTCACTACTCTTATTATTATCAATCTAACTCATATTATTAGCCATATTATGCTTATATGATCGGTAGAACGATAATTACTATACTTATTACTCTTAATATTATCAATCTAACTCATATTATTAATCATATTATTCTTATATGAGCAATAGAACTACAATTACTATACTTATTACACTCACTATTATCAATCTAACTCATATTATTAGCCATATTATGCTTATATGATCGACAGAACGACAATTACTATACTTATTACACTAACTATTATCGATCTAACTCATATTATTAGCCATATAATGCTTATATGATCGGTAGAACGATAATTACTATACTTATTTCTCTTATTATTATCAATCTAACTCATATTATTAGCCATATTATGCTTGTATGATCGGTGGAACGATAATTACTATACTTATTACTCTTATTATTATCAATCTAACCCATATTATTAGCCATATTATGCTTATATGACCGATCGAACTACAATTACTATACATATTACTCTTATTATTATCAATCTAGCTCATATTATTAACCATATTATGCAGATATGATCGAGAGAACTACAAGTACTATACTCACTACTCTTATTATTATCAATCTAACTCATATTATTAGCCATATTATGCTTATATGATCGATAGAACGACAATTACTATACTCACAACTCTTATTATTATCAATCTAACTAATATTATTAGCCACATTATGCTTATATGATCGATAGAACTACAATTACTATACCTATTACTCTTGTTATTATCAATCTAGCTCATATTATTAACCATATTATGCAGACATGATCGATAGAACTACAACTACTATACTCATTACTCTTATTATTATCAATTTGACTCATATTATTAGCCATATTATGCTTATGTGATCGATAGAACGACAATTACTATACTTATTACTCTTATTATTATCAATCTAACTCATATTATTAGCCATACTATGCTTATATGATCGATAGAACGACAATTACTATGCTCACTACACTTATTATTATCAATCTAACTCATATTATTAGCCATATTACGCTTATGTGATCGATAGAACGACAATTACTATACTTATTGCTCTTATTATTATCAATCTAACTCATATTATTAGCCATATTATGCTTATATGATCGACAGAACGCCAATTACTATACTCATTACTCTTATTGTTATCAATCTAACTCATATTATTAGCCATATTATGCTTATATGGTCGATAGAACGACAATTAGTATACTCACAACTCTTATTATTATCAATCTAACTAATATTATTAGCCATATTATGCTTTTGTGATCGGTAGAACGACAATTACTATACTTATTACTCTTATTATTATCAATCTAACTCATATTATTAGCCATACTATGCTTATATGATCGATAGAACGACAATTACTATACTTATTACTCTTATTATTATCAACCTAACCCATATTATTAGCCATATTATGCTTATGTGATCGATAGAACGACAATTACTATACTTATTACTCTTATTATTATCAATCTAACTCATATTATTAGCCATACTATGCTTATATGATCGATAGAACGACAATTACTATACTTATTACTCTTATTATTATCAACCTAACTCATATTATTAGCCATATTATGCTTATAGGATCGATAGAACGACAACTACTATACTTATTACTCTTATTATTATCAATCTAACTCATATTATTAGCCATATTCTGCTTATATGATCCATAGGACGACAATTACTATACTCATTACTCTTATTGTTATCAATCTAACTCATATTATTAGCCATATTATGCTTATATGATCGACAGTACGGCAATTACTATACTTAATACACTAACCATTATCAATCTAACTCATATTATTAGCCATATTATGCTTATATGATCGATAGAACGACAATTACTATACTCATTACACTTACTATTATCAATCTAACTCATATTATGAGCCATTTTAGGCTTATATGATCGAGAGATCGACAATTTCTATGCTCACTACTCTTATTATTATCAATCTAACTCATATTATTAGCCATATTATGCTTATATGATCGATAGAACGACAATTACTATAGCTTTTACTCTTATTATTATCAATCTAACTCATATTATTAGCCATACTATGCTTATATGATCGATAGAACGACAATTACTATGCTCACTACTCTTATTATTATCAATCTAACTCATATTATTAGCCATATTATGTTTATGTGATCGATAGAACGACAATTACTATACTTATTACTCTTATTATTATCAATCTAACTCATATTATTAGCCATACTATGCTTATATGATCGATAGAACGACAATTACTATGCTCACTACACTTATTATTATCAATCTAACTCATATTATTAGCCATATTATGCTTATATGATCGACAGAACGACAATTACTATACTTATTACACTAACTATTATCGATCTAACTCATATTATTAGCCATATAATGCTTATATGATCGGTAGAACGATAATTACTATACTTATTTCTCTTATTATTATCAATCTAACTCATATTATTAGCCATATTATGCTTGTATGATCGGTGGAACGATAATTACTATACTTATTACTCTTATTATTATCAATCTAACCCATATTATTAGCCCATATTATGCTTATATGAACCGATCGAACTACAATTACTATACATATTACTCTTATTATTATCAATCTAGCTCATATTATTAACCATATTATGCAGATATGATCGAGAGAACTACAAGTACTATACTCATGACTCTCATTATTATCAATCTAACTAATATTATTAGCCATATTATGCTTGTATGATCGGTAGAACGATAATTACTATACTTATTACTCTTATTATTATCAATCTAACTCATATTATTAGCCATATTATGCTTATATGATCGATAGAACAACAATTACTATACTCATTACTCTTATTATTATCAATCTAACTCATATTATTAGCCATATTATGCTTATGTGATCGATAGAACGACAATTACTATACTTATTACTCTTATTATTATCAATCTAACTCATATTATTAGCCATACTATGCTTATATGATCGATAGAACGACAATTACTATGCTCACTACACTTATTATTATCAATCTAACTCATATTATTAGCCATATTACGCTTATGTGATCGATAGAACGACAATTACTATACTTATTGCTCTTATTATTATCAATCTAACTCATATTATTAGCCATATTATGCTTATATGATCGACAGAACGCCAATTACTATACTCATTACTCTTATTGTTATCAATCTAACTCATATTATTAGCCATATTATGCTTATATGATCGATAGAACGACAATTAGTATACTCACAACTCTTATTATTATCAATCTAACTAATATTATTAGCCATATTATGCTTTTGTGATCGGTAGAACGACAATTACTATACTTATTACTCTTATTATTATCAATCTAACTCATATTATTAGCCATACTATGCTTATATGATCGATAGAACGACAATTACTATACTTATTACTCTTATTATTATCAACCTAACCCATATTATTAGCCATATTATGCTTATGTGATCGATAGAACGACAATTACTATACTTATTACTCTTATTATTATCAATCTAACTCATATTATTAGCCATACTATGCTTATATGATCGATAGAACGACAATTACTATACTTATTACTCTTATTATTATCAACCTAACCCATATTATTAGCCATATTATGCTTATGTGATCGATAGAACGACAATTACTATACTTATTACTCTTATTATTATCAATCTAACTCATATTATTAGCCATACTATGCTTATATGATCGATAGAACGACAATTACTATACTTATTACTCTTATTATTATCAACCTAACTCATATTATTAGCCATATTATGCTTATAGGATCGATAGAACGACAACTACTATACTTATTACTCTTATTATTATCAATCTAACTCATATTATTAGCCATATTATGCTTATATGATCGATAGAACGACAATTACTATACTTATTACTCTTATTATTATCAACCTAACTCATATTATTAGCCATATTATGCTTATGTGATCGATAGAACGACAATTACTATACTTATTACTCCTATTATTATCAATCAAACTCATATTATTAGCCATACTATGCTTATATGATCGATAGAACTACAACTACTATACTCATTACTCTTATTATTATCAATCTAACTCATATTATTAGCCATTTTATGCTTATATGATCGAGAGAACGACAATTACTATACTTATTACACTCACTATTATCAATCTAACTCATATTATTAACCATATTATGCTTATATGATCGACAGAACGTCAATTACTATACTTATTACACTAACTATTATCAATCTAACTCATATTATTAGCCATATTATGCTTATATGATCGATAGAACGACAATTACTATACTTTTTACTCTTATTATTATCAATCTAACTCATATTATTAGCCATATTATGCTTATATGATCGGTAGAACGATAATTACTATACTTATTACACTTATTATTATCAATCTAACTCAAATTATTAGCCACATTATGCTTATATGATCGATAGAACTACAATTACTATACTTATCACTCTTGTTATTATCAATCTAGCTCTTATTATTAACCATATTATGCAGACATGATCGATAGAACTACAACTACTATACTCATTACTCTTATTATTATCAATTTAACTCATATTATTAGCCATATTATGCTTATGTGATCGATAGAACGACAATTACTATACTTATTACTCCTATTACTATCAATCAAACTCATATTATTAGCCATACTATGCTTATATGATCGATGGAACGGCAATTACTATGCTCATTACTCTTATTATTATCAATCTAACTCATATTATTAGCCATATTATGCTTATGTGATCGATAGAACGACAATTACTATACTTATTGCTCATATTATTATCAATCTAACTAATATTATTAGCCATATTCTGCTTATATGATCGATAGGACGACAATTACTATACTCATTACTCTTATTATTATTAATCTAACTCATATTATTAGCCATATTATGCTTACATGATCGATAGGACGACAATTAGTATACTCATTACTCTTATTATTATCAATCTAACTCATATTATTAGCCATATTATGCTTATATGATCGATAGGACGACAATTACTATACTCATTACTCTTATTATTATCAATCTAACTCATATTATTAGCCATATTATGCTTATATGATCGATCTAACGACAATTAATATACTTATTACTCTTATTATTATCAATCTAACTCATATTATTAGCCATATTATGCTTATATGATCGATAGAACGACAATTACTCTACTTATTACTCTCATTATTATCAATCTAACTCATATTATTAGCCATATTATGGTTATATGACCGATAGAACGACAATTACTATACTTATTACTCTTATTATTATCAATCTAACTCATATTATTAGCCATATTATGCTTATATGATCGATAGAACGACAATTACTTTACTTACTACTCTCATTATTATCAATCTAACTCATATTATTAGCCATACTATGGTTATATGACCGATAGAACGACAACTACTATGCTTATTACTCTTATTATTATCAATCTAACTCATATTACTAGCCATATTATGCTCATATGATCGATAGGACGACAATTACTATACTCATTACTCTTATTATTATCAATCGAACTCATATTATTAGCCATATTATGCTTATATGATCGATAGAACGACAATTACTATACTTATTACTCTCATTATTATCAATCTAACTCATACTATTAGCGATATTATGGTTATATGACCGATAGAACGACAATTACTATACTTATTACTCTTATTATTATCAATCTAACTCATATTATTAGCCATATTATGCTTATATGATCGATAGAACGACAATTGCTATACTCATTACTCTTATTATTATCAATCTAACTCATATTATTAGCCATATTATGCTTATGTGATCGATAGAACGACAATTACTATACTCATTACTCTTACTATTATCAATCTAACTCATATTATTAGCCATTTTATGCTTATATGATCGATAGAACGACAATTACTATACTCACAACTCTTATTATTATCAATCTAACTAATATTATTAGCCATATTATGCTTATGTGATCGATAGAACGACAATCACTATACTTATTACTCTTATTATTATCAATCTAACTCATATTATTAGCCATACTATGCTTATATGATCGATAGAACGACAATTACTATACTATTTACTCTTATTATTATCAACCTAACTCATATTATTAGCCATATTATGCTTATATGATTGATAGAACGACAATTACTATACTTATTACACTCATTGTTATCAATCTAACTCATATTATTAACCATATTATGCTTATATGATCGATAGAACGGCAATTACTATACTTAATACACTAACTATTATCAATCTAACTCATATTATTAGCCATATTATGCTTATATGATCGATAGAACGACAATTACTATACTTTTTACTCTTATTATTATCAATCTAACTCATATTATTAGCCATATAATGCTTATATGATCGGTAGAACGATAATTACTATACTTATTTCTCTTATTATTATCAATCTAACTCATATTATTAGCCATATTATGCTTGTATGATCGGTGGAACGATAATTACTATACTTATTACTCTTATTATTATCAATCTAACCCATATTATTAGCCATATTATGCTTATATGACCGATCGAACTACAATTACTATACATATTACTCTTATTATTATCAATCTAGCTCATATTATTAACCATATTATGCAGATATGATCGAGAGAACTACAAGTACTATACTCACTACTCTTATTATTATCAATCTAACTCATATTATTAGCCATATTATGCTTATATGATCGATAGAACGACAATTACTATACTCACAACTCTTATTATTATCAATCTAACTAATATTATTAGCCACATTATGCTTATATGATCGATAGAACTACAATTACTATACCTATTACTCTTGTTATTATCAATCTAGCTCATATTATTAACCATATTATGCAGACATGATCGATAGAACTACAACTACTATACTCATTACTCTTATTATTATCAATTTGACTCATATTATTAGCCATATTATGCTTATGTGATCGATAGAACGACAATTACTATACTTATTACTCTTATTATTATCAATCTAACTCATATTATTAGCCATACTATGCTTATATGATCGATAGAACGACAATTACTATGCTCACTACACTTATTATTATCAATCTAACTCATATTATTAGCCATATTACGCTTATGTGATCGATAGAACGACAATTACTATACTTATTGCTCTTATTATTATCAATCTAACTCATATTATTAGCCATATTATGCTTATATGATCGACAGAACGCCAATTACTATACTCATTACTCTTATTGTTATCAATCTAACTCATATTATTAGCCATATTATGCTTATATGGTCGATAGAACGACAATTAGTATACTCACAACTCTTATTATTATCAATCTAACTAATATTATTAGCCATATTATGCTTTTGTGATCGGTAGAACGACAATTACTATACTTATTACTCTTATTATTATCAATCTAACTCATATTATTAGCCATACTATGCTTATATGATCGATAGAACGACAATTACTATACTTATTACTCTTATTATTATCAACCTAACCCATATTATTAGCCATATTATGCTTATGTGATCGATAGAACGACAATTACTATACTTATTACTCTTATTATTATCAATCTAACTCATATTATTAGCCATACTATGCTTATATGATCGATAGAACGACAATTACTATACTTATTACTCTTATTATTATCAACCTAACTCATATTATTAGCCATATTATGCTTATAGGATCGATAGAACGACAACTACTATACTTATTACTCTTATTATTATCAATCTAACTCATATTATTAGCCATATTATGCTTATATGATCGATAGAACGACTATTACTATACTCATTACTCTTATTATTATCAATCTAACTCATATTATTAGCCATATTATGCTTATGTGATCGATAGAACGACAATTACTATACTTATTACTCCTATTATTATCAATCAAACTCATATTATTAGCCATACTATGCTTATATGATCGATGGAACGACAATTACTATGCTCACTACTCTTATTGTTATCAATCGAACTCATATTATTAGCCATATTATGGTTATATGACCGATAGAACGACAATTACAATACTTATTACTCTTATTATTATCAATCAAACTCATATTATTAATCATATTATGCTTATATGAGCAATAGAACTACAATTACTATACTTCTTACACTCACTATTATCAATCTAACTCATATTATTAGCCATATTATGCTTATATGATCGATAGAACGACAATTACTATACTTATTACTCTTATTATTATCAACCTAACTCATATTATTAGCCTAATTATGCTTATATGATCGATAGAACGACAATTACTATACTCATTACTCTTACTACTATCAATCTAACTCATATTATTAGCCATTTTATGCTTATATGATCGAGAGAACGACAATTACTATACTTATTACACTCACTATTATCAATCTAACTCATATTATTAACCATATTATGCTTATATGATCGACAGAACGTCAATTACTATACTTATTACACTAACTATTATCAATCTAACTCATATTATTAGCCATATTCTGCTTATATGATCGATAGGACGACAATTACTATACTCATTACTCTTATTATTATCAATCTATCTCATATTATTAGCCATATTATGCTTACATGATCGATAGGACGACAATTAGTATACTCATTACTCTTATTATTATCAATCTAACTCATATTATTAGCCATATTATGCTTATATGATCGATAGGACGACAATTACTATACTCATTACTCTTATTATTATCAATCTAACTCATATTATTAGCCATATTATGCTTATATGATCGATCTAACGACAATTAATATACTTATTACTCTTATTATTATCAATCTAACTCATATTATTAGCCATATTATGCTTATATGATCGATAGAACGACAATTACTCTACTTATTACTCTCATTATTATCAATCTAACTCATATTATTAGCCATATTATGGTTATATGACCGATAGAACGACAATTACTATACTTATTACTCTTATTATTATCAATCTAACTCATATTATTAGCCATATTATGCTTATATGATCGATAGAACGACAATTACTTTAGTTACTACTCTCATTATTATCAATCTAACTCATATTATTAGCCATACTATGGTTATATGACCGATAGAACGACAATTACTATGCTTATTACTCTTATTATTATCAATCTAACTCATATTACTAGCCATATTATGCTCATATGATCGATAGGACGACAATTACTATACTCATTACTCTTATTATTGTCAATCGAACTCATATTATTAGCCATATTATGCTTATATGATCGATAGAACGACAATTACTATACTTATTACTCTCATTATTATCAATCTAACTCATACTATTAGCGATATTATGGTTATATGACCGATAGAACGACAATTACTATACTTATTACTCTTATTATTATCAATCTAACTCATATTATTAGCCATATTATGCTTATATGATCGATAGAACGACAATTACTATACTCATTACTCTTATTATTATCAATCTAACTCATATTATTAGCCATATTATGCTTATGTGATCGATAGAACGACAATTACTATACTTATTACTCCTATTATTATCAATCAAACTCATATTATTAGCCATACTATGCTTATATGATCGATGGAACGACAATTACTATGCTCACTACTCTTATTATTATCAATCGAACTCATATTATTAGCCATATTATGGTTATATGACCGATAGAACGACAATTACAATACTTATTACTCTTATTATTATCAATCAAACTCATATTATTAATCATATTATGCTTATATGAGCAATAGAACTACAATTGCTATACTTCTTACACTCACTATTATCAATCTAACTCATATTATTAGCCATATTATGCTTATATGATCGATAGAACGACAATTACTATACTTATTGCTCTTATTATTATCAATCTAACTCATATTATTAGCCATATTGTGCTTATATGATCGACAGAACGCCAATTACTATACTCATTACGCTTATTATTATCAATCTAACTCATATTATTAGCCATATTATGCTTATATGATCGATAGAACGACAATTACTATACTCACTACTCTTATTATTATCAATCTAACCTAATATTATTAGACATATTATGCTTATGTGATCGATAGAACGACAATTACTATGCTCACTACTCTTATTATTATCAATCTAACTCATATTATTAGCCATATTATGCTTATATGATCGATAGAACGACAATTACTATACTCACTACTCTTATTATTATCAATCTAACTAATATTATTAGACATATTATGCTTATGTGATCGATAGAACGATAATTACTATACTTATTACGCTTAATATTATCAATCTAACACATATTAATAATCATATTATGCTTATATGAGCAATAGAACTACAATTACTATACTTATTACACTCACTGTTATCAATCTAACTCATATTATTAGCCATATTATGCTTATATGATCGACAGAACGACAATTACTATACTTATTACACTAACTATTATCAATCTAACTCATATTATTAGCCATATTATGCTTATATGATCGGTAGAACGATAATTACTATACTTATTACGCTTAATATTATCAATCTAACACATATTATTACCCACATTATGCTTGTATCATCGGTGGAACGATAATTACTATACTTATTACTCTTATTATTATCAATCTAACTCATATTATTAGCCATATTATGCTTATATGACCGATCGAACTACAATTACTATACATATTACTCTTATTTTTATCAATCTAGCTCATATTATTAACCATATTATGCAGATATGATCGAGAGAACTACAAATACTATACTCATGACTCTTATTATTATCAATCTAACTAATATTATTAGCCATATTATGCTTGTATGATCGGTAGAACGATAATTACTATACTTATTACTCTTATTATTATCAATCTAACTCATATTATTTCCCATATTATGCTTATATGATCGATAGAACGACAATTACTATACTCACTACCCTTATTATTATCAATCTAACTCATATTATTAGCCATATTATGCTTATATGATCGATAGAACGACAATTACTATACTCACAACTCTTATTATTATCAATCTAACTAATATTATTAGCCACATTATGCTTATATGATCGATAGAACTACAATTACTATACCTATTACTCTTGTTATTATCAATCTAGCTCATATTATTAACCATATTATGCAGACATGATCGATAGAACTACAACTACTATACTCATTACTCTTATTATTATCAATTTAACTCATATTATTAGCCATATTATGCTTATGTGATCGATAGAACGACAATTACTATACTTATTACTCCTATTATTATCAATCAAACTCATATTATTAGCCATACTATGCTTATATGATCGATGGTACGACAATTACTATGCTCACTACTCTTATTATTATCAATCTAACTCATATTATTAGCCATATTATGCTTATGTGATCGATAGAACGACAATTACTATACTTATTGCTCATATTATTATCAATCTAACTCATATTATTAGCCATATTCTGCTTATATGATCGATAGGACGACAATTACTATACTCATTACTCTTATTGTTATCAATCTAACTCATATTATTAGCCATATTATGCTTATATGATCGACAGAACGACAATTACTATACTTAATACACTTAACTATTATCAATCTAACTCATATTACTAGCCATATTATGCTTATATGATCGATAGAACGACAATTACTATACTCATTACTCTTATTATTATCAATCTAACTCATATTATTAGCCATATTATGCTTATATGATCGATAGAACGACAATTACTATACTCACAACTCTTATTATTATCAATCTAACTAATATTATTAGCCACATTATGCTTATATGATCGATAGAACTACAATTACTATACTTATTACTCTTGTTATTATCAAGCTAGCTCATATTATTAACAATATTATGCAGACATGATCGATAGAACTACAACTACTATACTCATTACTCTTATTATTATCAATTTAACTCATATTATTAGCCATATTATGCTTATGTGATCGATAGAACGAAAATTACTATACTTATTACTCCTATTATTATCAATCAAACTCATATTATTAGCCATACTATGCTTATATGATCGATGGAACGACAATAACTATGCTCACCACTTTTATTATTATCAATCTAACTCATATTATTAGCCATATTATGCTTATGTGATCCATAGAACGACAATTACTATACTTATTGCTCATATTATTATCAATCTAACTCATATTATTAGCCATATTCTGCTTATATGATCGATAGGACGACAATTACTATACTCATTACTCTTATTGTTATCAATCTAACTCTTATTATTAGCCATATTATGCTTATATGATCGACAGAACGACAATTACTATACATAATACACTAACTATTATCAATCTAACTTATATTATTAGCCATATTATGCTTATATGATCGATAGAACGACAATTACTATACTTAATACACTAACTATTATCAATCTAACTCATATTATTAGCCATATTATGCTTATATGATCGATAGAACGACAATTACTATACCCATTACTCTTACTATTATCAATCTAACTCATATTATGAGCCATTTTATGCTTATATGATCGAGAGATCGACAATTTCTATGCTCACTACTCTTATTATTATCAATCTAACTCATATTATTAGCCATATTATGCTTATATGATCGATAGAACGACAATTACTACAGTTTTTAATCTTATTATTATCAATCTAACTCTTATTATTAGCCATACTATGCTTATATGATCGATAGAACGACAATTACTATGCTCACTACTCTTATTATTATCAATCTAACTAATATTATTAGACATTTTATGCTTATGTGATCGATAGAACGATAATTACTATACTTATTACGCTTAATATTATCAATCTAACACATATTAATAATCATATTATGCTTATATGAGCAATAGAACTACAATTACTATACTTATTACACTCACTGTTATCAATCTAACTCATATTATTAGCCATATTATGCTTATATGATCGACAGAACGACAATTACTATACTTATTACACTAACTATTATCAATCTAACTCATATTATTAGCCATATTATGCTTATATGATCGGTAGAACGATAATTACTATACTTATTACGCTTAATATTATCAATCTAACACATATTATTACCCACATTATGCTTGTATCATCGGTGGAACGATAATTACTATACTTATTACTCTTATTATTATCAATCTAACTCATATTATTAGCCATATTATGCTTATATGACCGATCGAACTACAATTACTATACATAATACTCTTATTTTTATCAATCTAGCTCATATCATTAACCATATTATGCAGATATGATCGAGAGAACTACAAATACTATACTCATGACTCTTATTATTATCAATCTAACTAATATTATTAGCCATATTATGCTTGTATGATCGGTAGAACGATAATTACTATACTTATTACTCTTATTATTATCAATCTAACTCATATTATTACCCATATTATGCTTATATGATCGATAGAACGACAATTACTATACTCACTACTCTTATTATTATCAATCTAACTCATATTATTAGCCATATTATGCTTATATGATCGATAGAACGACAATTACTATACTCACAACTCTTATTATTATCAATCTAACTAATATTATTAGCCACATTATGCTTATATGATCGATAGAACTACAATTACTATACCTATTACTCTTGTTATTATCAATCTAGCTCATATTATTAACCATATTATGCAGACATGATCGATAGAACTACAACTACTATACTCATTACTCTTATTATTATCAATTTGACTCATATTATTAGCCATATTATGCTTATGTGATCGATAGAACGACAATTACTATACTTATTACTCCTATTATTATCAATCAAACTCATATTATTAGCCATACTATGCTTATATGATCGATGGTACGACAATTACTATGCTTACTACTCTTATTATTATCAATCTAACTCATATTATTAGCCATATTCTGCTTATATGATCGATAGGACGACAATTACTATACTCATTACTCTTATTGTTATCAATCTAACTCATATTATTAGCCATATTATGCTTATATGATCGACAGAACGACAATTACTATACTTAATACACTTAACTATTATCAATCTAACTCATATTACTAGCCATATTATGCTTATATGATCGATAGAACGACAATTACTATACTCATTACTCTTATTATTATCAATCTAACTCATATTATTAGCCATATTATGCTTATATGATCGATAGAACGACAATTACTTTACTTACTACTCTCATTATTATCAATCTAACTCATATTATTAGCCATACTATGGTTATATGACCGATAGAACGACAATTACTATGCTTATTACTCTTATTATTATCAATCTAACTCATATTACTAGCCATATTATGCTCATATGATCGATAGGACGACAATTACTATACTCATTACTCTTATTATTGTCAATCGAACTCATATTATTAGCCATATTATGCTTATATGATCGATAGAACGACAATTACTATACTTATTACTCTCATTATTATCAATCTAACTCATACTATTAGCGATATTATGGTTATATGACCGATAGAACGACAATTACTATACTTATTACTCTTATTATTATCAATCTAACTCATATTATTAGCCATATTATGCTTATATGATCGATAGAACGACAATTACTATACTCATTACTCTTATTATTATCAATCTAACTCATATTATTAGCCATATTATGCTTATGTGATCGATAGAACGACAATTACTATACTTATTACTCCTATTATTATCAATCAAACTCATATTATTAGCCATACTATGCTTATATGATCGATGGAACGACAATTACTATGCTCACTACTCTTATTATTATCAATCGAACTCATATTATTAGCCATATTATGGTTATATGACCGATAGAACGACAATTACAATACTTATTACTCTTATTATTATCAATCAAACTCATATTATTAATCATATTATGCTTATATGAGCAATAGAACTACAATTGCTATACTTCTTACACTCACTATTATCAATCTAACTCATATTATTAGCCATATTATGCTTATATGATCGATAGAACGACAATTACTATACTTATTGCTCTTATTATTATCAATCTAACTCATATTATTAGCCATATTGTGCTTATATGATCGACAGAACGCCAATTACTATACTCATTACGCTTATTATTATCAATCTAACTCATATTATTAGCCATATTATGCTTATATGATCGATAGAACGACAATTACTATACTCACTACTCTTATTATTATCAATCTAACCTAATATTATTAGACATATTATGCTTATGTGATCGATAGAACGACAATTACTATGCTCACTACTCTTATTATTATCAATCTAACTCATATTATTAGCCATATTATGCTTATATGATCGATAGAACGACAATTACTATACTCACTACTCTTATTATTATCAATCTAACTAATATTATTAGACATATTATGCTTATGTGATCGATAGAACGATAATTACTATACTTATTACGCTTAATATTATCAATCTAACACATATTAATAATCATATTATGCTTATATGAGCAATAGAACTACAATTACTATACTTATTACACTCACTGTTATCAATCTAACTCATATTATTAGCCATATTATGCTTATATGATCGACAGAACGACAATTACTATACTTATTACACTAACTATTATCAATCTAACTCATATTATTAGCCATATTATGCTTATATGATCGGTAGAACGATAATTACTATACTTATTACGCTTAATATTATCAATCTAACACATATTATTACCCACATTATGCTTGTATCATCGGTGGAACGATAATTACTATACTTATTACTCTTATTATTATCAATCTAACTCATATTATTAGCCATATTATGCTTATATGACCGATCGAACTACAATTACTATACATATTACTCTTATTTTTATCAATCTAGCTCATATCATTAACCATATTATGCAGATATGATCGAGAGAACTACAAATACTATACTCATGACTCTTATTATTATCAATCTAACTAATATTATTAGCCATATTATGCTTGTATGATCGGTAGAACGATAATTACTATACTTATTACTCTTATTATTATCAATCTAACTCATATTATTTCCCATATTATGCTTATATGATCGATAGAACGACAATTACTATACTCACTACCCTTATTATTATCAATCTAACTCATATTATTAGCCATATTATGCTTATATGATCGATAGAACGACAATTACTATACTCACAACTCTTATTATTATCAATCTAACTAATATTATTAGCCACATTATGCTTATATGATCGATAGAACTACAATTACTATACCTATTACTCTTGTTATTATCAATCTAGCTCATATTATTAACCATATTATGCAGACATGATCGATAGAACTACAACTACTATACTCATTACTCTTATTATTATCAATTTGACTCATATTATTAGCCATATTATGCTTATGTGATCGATAGAACGACAATTACTATACTTATTACTCCTATTATTATCAATCAAACTCATATTATTAGCCATACTATGCTTATATGATCGATGGTACGACAATTACTATGCTTACTACTCTTATTATTATCAATCTAACTCATATTATTAGCCATATTCTGCTTATATGATCGATAGGACGACAATTACTATACTCATTACTCTTATTGTTATCAATCTAACTCATATTATTAGCCATATTATGCTTATATGATCGACAGAACGACAATTACTATACTTAATACACTTAACTATTATCAATCTAACTCATATTACTAGCCATATTATGCTTATATGATCGATAGAACGACAATTACTATACTCATTACTCTTATTATTATCAATCTAACTCATATTATTAGCCATATTATGCTTATATGATCGATAGAACGACAATTACTATACGCACAACTCTTATTATTATCAATCTAACTAATATTATTAGCCACATTATGCTTATATGATCGATAGAACTACAATTACTATACTTATTACTCTTGTTATTATCAAGCTAGCTCATATTATTAACCATATTATGCAGACATGATCGATAGAACTACAACTACTATACTCATTACTCTTATTATTATCAATTTAACTCATATTATTAGCCATATTATGCTTATGTGATCGATAGAACGACAATTACTATACTTATTACTCCTATTATTATCAATAAAACTCATATTATTAGCCATACTATGCTTATATGATCGATGGAACGACAATAACTATGCTCACCACTTTTATTATTATCAATCTAACTCATATTATTAGCCATATTATGCTTATGTGATCCATAGAACGACAATTACTATACTTATTGCTCATATTATTATCAATCTAACTCATATTATTAGCCATATTCTGCTTATATGATCGATAGGACGACAATTACTATACTCATTACTCTTATTGTTATCAATCTAACTCTTATTATTAGCCATATTATGCTTATATGATCGACAGAACGACAATTACTATACTTAATACACTAACTATTATCAATCTAACTTATATTATTAGCCATATTATGCTTATATGATCGATAGAACGACAATTACTATACTTAATACACTAACTATTATCAATCTAACTCATATTATTAGCCATATTATGCTTATATGATCGATAGAACGACAATTACTATACCCATTACTCCTACTATTATCAATCTAACTCATATTATGAGCCATTTTATGCTTATATGATCGAGAGATCGACAATTTCTATGCTCACTACTCTTATTATTATCAATCTAACTCATATTATTAGCCATATTATGCTTATATGATCGATAGAACGACAATTACTACAGTTTTTACTCTTATTATTATCAATCTAACTCTTATTATTAGCCATACTATGCTTATATGATCGATAGAACGACAATTACTATGCTCACTACTCTTATTATTATCAATCTATCTCATATTATTAGCCATATATGCTTATATGATCGGTAGAACGATAATTTCTATACTTATTACTCTTAATATTATCAATCTAACTCATATTATTAATCATATTATGCTTATATGATCAATAGAACTACAATTACTATACTTATTACACTCACTATTATCAATCTAACTCATATTATTAGCCATATTATGCTTATATGATCGACAGAACGACAATTACTATACTTATTACACTAACTATTATCAATCTAACTCATATTATTAGCCATATTATGCTTATATGATCGGTAGAACGATAATTACTATACTTATTTCTCTTATTATTATCAATCTAACTCATATTATTAGCCACATTATGCTTGTATGATCGATGGAACGATAATTACTATACTTATTACTCCTATTATTATCAATCAAACTCATATTATTAGCCATACTATGCTTATATGATCGATGGAACGACAATTACTATGCTCACCACTCTTATTATTATCAATCTAACTCATATTATTAGCCATATTCTGCTTATATGATCGATAGGACGACAATTACTATACTCATTACTCTTATTGTTATCAATCTAACTCATATTATTAGCCATATTATGCTTATATGATCGACAGAACGACAATTACTATACTTAATACACTAACTATTATCAATCTAACTCATATTATTAGCCATATTATGCTTATATGATCGATAGAACGACAATTACTATACTCATTACTCTTACTATTATCAATCTAACTCATATTATGAGCCATTTTATGCTTATATGATCGAGAGATCGACAATTTCTATGCTCACTACTCTTATTATTTTCAATCTAACTCGTATTATTAGCCACATTATGCTTATATGATCGATTGAACGACAATTACTATAGTTTTTACTCTTATTATTATCAATCTAACTCATATTATTAGCCATACTATGCTTATATGATCGATAGAACGACAATTACTATGCTCACTACTCTTATTATTATCAATCTAACTCATATTATTAGCCATATACGCTTATATGATCGGTAGAACGACAATTACTATACTCATTACTCTTACTACTATCAATCTAACTCATATTATTAGCCATTTTATGCTTATATGATCGAGAGAACGACAATTACTATACTTATTACACTCACTATTATCAATCTAACTCATATTATTAACCATATTATGCTTATATGATCGACAGAACGTCAATTACTATACTTATTACACTAACTATTATCAATCTAACTCATATTATTAGCCATATTATGCTTATATGATCGATAGAACGACAATTACTATGCTTATTACTCTTATTATTATCAATCTAACTCATATTATTAGCCATATTATGCTCATATGATCGATAGAACGACAATTACTCTACTTATTACACTAACTATTATCAATCTAACTCATATTATTAGCCATATTATGCTTATATGATCGGTAGAACGATAATTACTATGCTCACTACTCTTATTATTATCAATCTATCTCATATTATTAGCCATATATGCTTATATGATCGGTAGAACGATAATTTCTATACTTATTACTCTTAATATTATCAATCTAACTCATATTATTAATCATATTATGCTTATATGATCAATAGAACTACAATTACTATACTTATTACACTCACTATTATCAATCTAACTCATATTATTAGCCATATTATGCTTATATGATCGACAGAACGACAATTACTATACTTATTACACTAACTATTATCAATCTAACTCATATTATTAGCCATATTATGCTTATATGATCGGTAGAACGATAATTACTATACTTATTTCTCTTATTATTATCAATCTAACTCATATTATTAGCCACATTATGCTTGTATGATCGATGGAACGATAATTACTATACTTATTACTCCTATTATTATCAATCAAACTCATATTATTAGCCATACTATGCTTATATGATCGATGGAACGACAATTACTATGCTCACCACTCTTATTATTATCAATCTAACTCATATTATTAGCCATATTCTGCTTATATGATCGATAGGACGACAATTACTATACTCATTACTCTTATTGTTATCAATCTAACTCATATTATTAGCCATATTATGCTTATATGATCGACAGAACGACAATTACTATACTTAATACACTAACTATTATCAATCTAACTCATATTATTAGCCATATTATGCTTATATGATCGATAGAACGACAATTACTATACTCATTACTCTTACTATTATCAATCTAACTCATATTATGAGCCATTTTATGCTTATATGATCGAGAGATCGACAATTTCTATGCTCACTACTCTTATTATTTTCAATCTAACTCGTATTATTAGCCACATTATGCTTATATGATCGATTGAACGACAATTACTATAGTTTTTACTCTTATTATTATCAATCTAACTCATATTATTAGCCATACTATGCTTATATGATCGATAGAACGACAATTACTATGCTCACTACTCTTATTATTATCAATCTAACTCATATTATTAGCCATATACGCTTATATGATCGGTAGAACGACAATTACTATACTCATTACTCTTACTACTATCAATCTAACTCATATTATTAGCCATTTTATGCTTATATGATCGAGAGAACGACAATTACTATACTTATTACACTCACTATTATCAATCTAACTCATATTATTAACCATATTATGCTTATATGATCGACAGAACGTCAATTACTATACTTATTACACTAACTATTATCAATCTAACTCATATTATTAGCCATATTATGCTTATATGATCGATAGAACGACAATTACTATGCTTATTACTCTTATTATTATCAATCTAACTCATATTATTAGCCATATTATGCTCATATGATCGATAGAACGACAATTACTCTACTTATTACACTAACTATTATCAATCTAACTCATATTATTAGCCATATTATGCTTATATGATCGGTAGAACGATAATTACTATGCTCACTACTCTTATTATTATCAATCTATCTCATATTATTAGCCATATATGCTTATATGATCGGTAGAACGATAATTTCTATACTTATTACTCTTAATATTATCAATCTAACTCATATTATTAATCATATTATGCTTATATGATCAATAGAACTACAATTACTATACTTATTACACTCACTATTATCAATCTAACTCATATTATTAGCCATATTATGCTTATATGATCGACAGAACGACAATTACTATACTTATTACACTAACTATTATCAATCTAACTCATATTATTAGCCATATTATGCTTATATGATCGGTAGAACGATAATTACTATACTTATTTCTCTTATTATTATCAATCTAACTCATATTATTAGCCACATTATGCTTGTATGATCGATGGAACGATAATTACTATACTTATTACTCCTATTATTATCAATCAAACTCATATTATTAGCCATACTATGCTTACATGATCGATGGAACGACAATTACTATGCTCACCACTCTTATTATTATCAATCTAACTCATATTATTAGCCATATTATGCTTATGTGATCGATAGAACGACAATTACTATACTTATTGCTCATATTATTATCAATCTAACTCATATTATTAGCCATATTCTGCTTATATGATCGATAGGACGACAATTACTATACTCATTACTCTTATTGTTATCAATCTAACTCATATTATTAGCCATATTATGCTTATATGATCGACAGAACGACAATTACTATACTTAATACACTAACTATTATCAATCTAACTCATATTATTAGCCATATTATGCTTATATGATCGATAGAACGACAATTACTATACTCATTACTCTTACTATTATCAATCTAACTCATATTATGAGCCATTTTATGCTTATATGATCGAGAGATCGACAATTTCTATGCTCACTACTCTTATTATTTTCAATCTAACTCGTATTATTAGCCACATTATGCTTATATGATCGATTGAACGACAATTACTATAGTTTTTACTCTTATTATTATCAATCTAACTCATATTATTAGCCATACTATGCTTATATGATCGATAGAACGACAATTACTATGCTCACTACTCTTATTATTATCAATCTAACTCATATTATTAGCCATATACGCTTATATGATCGGTAGAACGACAATTACTATACTCATTACTCTTACTACTATCAATCTAACTCATATTATTAGCCATTTTATGCTTATATGATCGAGAGAACGACAATTACTATACTTATTACACTCACTATTATCAATCTAACTCATATTATTAACCATATTATGCTTATATGATCGACAGAACGTCAATTACTATACTTATTACACTAACTATTATCAATCTAACTCATATTATTAGCCATATTATGCTTATATGATCGATAGAACGACAATTACTATGCTTATTACTCTTATTATTATCAATCTAACTCATATTATTAGCCATATTATGCTCATATGATCGATAGAACGACAATTACTCTACTTATTACTCTCATTATTATCAATCTAACTCATATTATTAGCCATATTATGCTCATATGATCGATAGGACGACAATTACTATACTCATTACTCTTATTATTATCAATCTAACTCATATTATTAGCCATATTATGGTTATATAACCGATAGAACGACAACTACTATACTTATTACTCTTATTATTATCAATCTAACTCATATTATTAGCCATATTATGCTCATATGATCGATAGAACGACAATTACTCTACTTATTACTCTCATTATTATCAATCTAACTCATATTATTAGCCATACTATGCTTATATGATCGATAGAACGACAATTACTATACTTATTACTCCTATTATTATCAATCAAACTCATATTATTAGCCATATTATGCTTATGTGATCGATAGGACGACAATTACTATACTCATTACTCTTATTATTATCAATCTAACTCATATTATTAGCCATATTATGCTTATATGATCGATAGAACGACAATTACTATACTATTTACTCTTATTATTATCAACCTAACTCATATTATTAGCCATATTATGCTTATATGATCGACAGAACGTCAATTACTATACTTATTACACTAACTATTATCAATCTAACTCATATTATTAGCCATATTATGCTTATATGATCGACAGAACGTCAATTACTATACTTATTACACTAACTATTATCAATCTAACTCATATTATTAGCCATATTATGCTTATATGATCGATAGAACGACAATTACTATGCTTATTACTCTTATTATTATCAATCTAACTCATATTATTAGCCATATTATGCTCATATGATCGATAGAACGACAATTACTCTACTTATTACTCTCATTATTATCAATCTAACTCATATTATTAGCCATATTATGCTCATATGATCGATAGGACGACAATTACTATACTCATTACTCTTATTATTATCAATCTAACTCATATTATTAGCCATATTATGCTTATATGATCGACAGAACGTCAATTACTATACTTATTACACTAACTATTATCAATCTAACTCATATTATTAGCCATATTATGCTTATGTGATCGATAGAACGACAATTACTATACTTATTGCTCATATTATTATCAATCTAACTCATATTATTAGCCATATTCTGCTTATATGATCGATAGGACGACAATTACTATACTCATTACTCTTATTGTTATCAATCTAACTCATATTATTAGCCATATTATGCTTATATGATCGACAGAACGACAATTACTATACTTAATACACTAACTATTATCAATCTAACTCATATTATTAGCCATATTATGCTTATATGATCGATAGAACGACAATTACTATACTCATTACTCTTACTATTATCAATCTAACTCATATTATGAGCCATTTTATGCTTATATGATCGAGAGATCGACAATTTCTATGCTCACTACTCTTATTATTTTCAATCTAACTCGTATTATTAGCCACATTATGGTTATATAACCGATAGAACGACAACTACTATACTTATTACTCTTATTATTATCAATCTAACTCATATTATTAGCCATATTATGCTCATATGATCGATAGAACGACAATTACTCTACTTATTACTCTCATTATTATCAATCTAACTCATATTATTAGCCATACTATGCTTATATGATCGATAGAACGACAATTACTATACTTATTACTCCTATTATTATCAATCAAACTCATATTATTAGCCATATTATGCTTATGTGATCGATAGGACGACAATTACTATACTCATTACTCTTATTATTATCAATCTAACTCATATTATTAGCCATATTATGCTTATATGATCGATAGAACGACAATTACTATACTATTTACTCTTATTATTATCAACCTAACTCATATTATTAGCCATATTATGCTTATATGATCGACAGAACGTCAATTACTATACTTATTACACTAACTATTATCAATCTAACTCATATTATTAGCCATATTATGCTTATATGATCGACAGAACGTCAATTACTATACTTATTACACTAACTATTATCAATCTAACTCATATTATTAGCCATATTATGCTTATATGATCGATAGAACGACAATTACTATGCTTATTACTCTTATTATTATCAATCTCACTCATATTATTAGCCATATTATGCTCATATGATCGATAGAACGACAATTACTCTACTTATTACTCTCATTATTATCAATCTAACTCATATTATTAGCCATATTATGCTCATATGATCGATAGGACGACAATTACTATACTCATTACTCTTATTATTATCAATCTAACTCATATTATTAGCCATATTATGCTTATATGATCGACAGAACGTCAATTACTATACTTATTACACTAACTATTATCAATCTAACTCATATTATTAGCCATATTATGCTTATATGATCGATAGAACGACAATTACTATACTCATTACTCTTATTATTATCAATCTAACTCATATTATTAGCCATATTATGCTTATATGATCGATAGAACGACAATTACTATACGCACAACTCTTATTATTATCAATCTAACTAATATTATTAGCCACATTATGCTTATATGATCGATAGAACTACAATTACTATACTTATTACTCTTGATATTATCAAGCTAGCTCATATTATTAACCATATTATGCAGACATGATCGATAGAACTACAACTACTATACTCATTACTCTTATTATTATCAATTTAACTCATATTATTAGCCATATTATGCTTATGTGATCGATAGAACGACAATTACTATACTTATTACTCCTATTATTATCAATAAAACTCATATTATTAGCCATACTATGCTTATATGATCGATGGAACGACAATAACTATGCTCACCACTTTTATTATTATCAATCTAACTCATATTATTAGCCATATTATGCTTATGTGATCCATAGAACGACAATTACTATACTTATTGCTCATATTATTATCAATCTAACTCATATTATTAGCCATATTCTGCTTATATGATCGATAGGACGACAATTACTATACTCATTACTCTTATTGTTATCAATCTAACTCTTATTATTAGCCATATTATGCTTATATGATCGACAGAACGACAATTACTATACTTAATACACTAACTATTATCAATCTAACTTATATTATTAGCCATATTATGCTTATATGATCGATAGAACGACAATTACTATACTTAATACACTAACTATTATCAATCTAACTCATATTATTAGCCATATTATGCTTATATGATCGATAGAACGACAATTACTATACCCATTACTCCTACTATTATCAATCTAACTCATATTATGAGCCATTTTATGCTTATATGATCGAGAGATCGACAATTTCTATGCTCACTACTCTTATTATTATCAATCTAACTCATATTATTAGCCATATTATGCTTATATGATCGATAGAACGACAATTACTACAGTTTTTACTCTTATTATTATCAATCTAACTCTTATTATTAGCCATACTATGCTTATATGATCGATAGAACGACAATTACTATGCTCACTACTCTTATTATTATCAATCTATCTCATATTATTAGCCATATATGCTTATATGATCGGTAGAACGATAATTTCTATACTTATTACTCTTAATATTATCAATCTAACTCATATTATTAATCATATTATGCTTATATGATCAATAGAACTACAATTACTATACTTATTACACTCACTATTATCAATCTAACTCATATTATTAGCCATATTATGCTTATATGATCGACAGAACGACAATTACTATACTTATTACACTAACTATTATCAATCTAACTCATATTATTAGCCATATTATGCTTATATGATCGGTAGAACGATAATTACTATACTTATTTCTCTTATTATTATCAATCTAACTCATATTATTAGCCACATTATGCTTGTATGATCGATGGAACGATAATTACTATACTTATTACTCCTATTATTATCAATCAAACTCATATTATTAGCCATACTATGCTTATATGATCGATGGAACGACAATTACTATGCTCACCACTCTTATTATTATCAATCTAACTCATATTATTAGCCATATTATGCTTATGTGATCGATAGAACGACAATTACTATACTTATTGCTCATATTATTATCAATCTAACTCATATTATTAGCCATATTCTGCTTATATGATCGATAGGACGACAATTACTATACTCATTACTCTTATTGTTATCAATCTAACTCATATTATTAGCCATATTATGCTTATGTGATCGATAGAACGACAATTACTATACTTAATACACTAACTATTATCAATCTAACTCATATTATTAGCCATATTATGCTTATATGATCGATAGAACGACAATTACTATACTCATTACTCTTACTATTATCAATCTAACTCATATTATGAGCCATTTTATGCTTATATGATCGAGAGATCGACAATTTCTATGCTCACTACTCTTATTATTTTCAATCTAACTCGTATTATTAGCCACATTATGCTTATATGATCGATTGAACGACAATTACTATAGTTTTTACTCTTATTATTATCAATCTAACTCATATTATTAGCCATACTATGCTTATATGATCGAGAGAACGACAATTACTATGCTCACTACTCTTATTATTATCAATCTAACTCATATTATTAGCCATATACGCTTATATGATCGGTAGAACGACAATTACTATACTCATTACTCTTACTACTATCAATCTAACTCATATTATTAGCCATTTTATGCTTATATGATCGAGAGAACGACAATTACTATACTTATTACACTCACTATTATCAATCTAACTCATATTATTAACCATATTATGCTTATATGATCGACAGAACGTCAATTACTATACTTATTACACTAACTATTATCAATCTAACTCATATTATTAGCCATATTATGCTTATATGATCGATAGAACGACAATTACTATACTTATTACTCTCATTATTATCAATCTAACTCATACTATTAGCCATATTATGGTTATATGACCGATAGAACGACAATTACTATATTTATTACTCTTATTATTATCAATCTAACTCATACTATTAGCCATATTATGGTTATATAACCGATAGAACGACAACTACTATACTTATTACTCTTATTATTATCAATCTAACTCATATTATTATCCATATTATGCTCATATGATCGATAGAACGACAATTACTCTACTTATTACTCCTATTATTATCAATCAAACTCATATTAGTAGCCATATTATGCTTATGTGATCGATAGGACGACAATTACTATACTCATTACTCTTATTATTATCAATCTAACTCATATTATTAGCCATATTATGCTTATATGATCGATAGAACGACAATTACTATACTATTTACTCTTATTATTATCAACCTAACTCATATTATTAGCCATATTATGCTTATATGATCGACAGAACGTCAATTACTATGCTCACTACACTTATTATTATCAATCTAACTAATATTATTAGCCATATTATGCTTTTATGATCGGTAGAACGATAATTACTATACTTATTACTCTTATTATTATCAATCTAACTCATATTATTAGCCATATTATGCTTATATGATCGATAGAACGACAATTACTATACTCATTACTCTTATTATTATCAATCTAACTCATATTATTAGCCATATTATGCTTATGTGATCGATAGAACGACAATTACTATACTTATTACTCTTATTATTATCAATCTAACTCATATTATGAGCCATTTTATGCTTATATGATCGAGAGATCGACAATTTCTATGCTCACTACTCTTATTATTTTCAATCTAACTCGTATTATTAGCCACATTATGCTTATATGATCGATTGAACGACAATTACTATAGTTTTTACTCTTATTATTATCAATCTGACTCATATTATTAGCCATACTATGCTTATATGATCGAGAGAACGACAATTACTATGCTCACTACTCTTATTATTATCAATCTAACTCATATTATTAGCCATATACGCTTATATGATCGGTAGAACGACAATTACTATACTCATTACTCTTACTACTATCAATCTAACTCATATTATTAGCCATTTTATGCTTATATGATCGAGAGAACGACAATTACTATACTTATTACACTCACTATTATCAATCTAACTCATATTATTAACCATATTATGCTTATATGATCGACAGAACGTCAATTACTATACTTATTACACTAACTATTATCAATCTAACTCATATTATTAGCCATATTATGCTTATATGATCGATAGAACGACAATTACTATACTTATTACTCTCATTATTATCAATCTAACTCATACTATTAGCCATATTATGGTTATATGACCGATAGAACGACAATTACTATATTTATTACTCTTATTATTATCAATCTAACTCATACTATTAGCCATATTATGGTTATATAACCGATAGAACGACAACTACTATACTTATTACTCTTATTATTATCAATCTAACTCATATTATTATCCATATTATGCTCATATGATCGATAGAACGACAATTACTCTACTTATTACTCCTATTATTATCAATCAAACTCATATTAGTAGCCATATTATGCTTATGTGATCGATAGGACGACAATTACTATACTCATTACTCTTATTATTATCAATCTAACTCATATTATTAGCCATATTATGCTTATGTGATCGATAGAACGACAATTACTATACTTATTACTCCTATTATTATCAATCAAACTCATATTATTAGCCATACTATGCTTATATGATCGATGGAACGACAATTACTATGCTCACTACTCTTATTATAATCAATCTAACTCATATTATTAGCCATATTATGCTTATGTGATCGATAGAACGACAATTACTATACTTATTGCTCATATTATTATCAATCTAACTCATATTATTAGCCATATTCTGCTTATATGATCGATAGGACGACAATTACTATACTTATTGCTCTTATTATTATCAATCTAACTCATATTATTAGCCATATTATGCTTATGTGATCGATAGAACGACAATTACTATACTTATTACTCCTATTATTATCAATCAAACTCATATTATTAGCCATACTATGCTTATATGATCGATGGAACGACAATTACTATGCTCACTACTCTTATTATAATCAATCTAACTCATATTATTAGCCATATTATGCTTATGTGATCGATAGAACGACAATTACTATACTTATTGCTCATATTATTATCAATCTAACTCATATTATTAGCCATATTCTGCTTATATGATCGATAGGACGACAATTACTATACTTATTACTCTTATTGTTATCAATCTAACTCATATTATTAGCCATATTATGCTTATATGATCGATGGAACGATAATTACTATACTTATTACTCCTATTATTATCAATCAAACTCATATTATTAGCCATACTATGCTTATATGATCGATGGAACGACAATTACTATGCTCACCACTCTTATTATTATCAATCTAACTCATATTATTAGCCATATTATGCTTATGTGATCGATAGAACGACAATTACTATACTTAATACACTAACTATTATCAATCTAACTCATATTATTAGCCATATTATGCTTATATGATCGAATAGAACGACAATTACTATACTCATTACTCTTACTATTATCAATCTAACTCATATTATGAGCCATTTTATGCTTATATGATCGAGAGATCGACAATTTCTATGCTCACTACTCTTATTATTTTCAATCTAACTCGTATTATTAGCCACATTATGCTTATATGATCGATTGAACGACAATTACTATAGTTTTTACTCTTATTATTATCAATCTAACTCATATTATTAGCCATACTATGCTATATGATCGAGAGAGACGACAATTACTATGCTCACTACTCTTATTATTATCAATCTAACTCATATTATTAGCCATATACGCTTATATGATCGGTAGAACGACAATTACTATACTCATTACTCTTACTACTATCAATCTAACTCATATTATTAGCCATTTTATGCTTATATGATCGAGAGAACGACAATTACTATACTTAATACACTCACTATTATCAATCTAACTCATATTATTAACCATATTATGCTTATATGATCGACAGAACGTCAATTACTATACTTATTACACTAACTATTATCAATCTAACTCATATTATTAGCCATATTATGCTTATATGATCGATAGAACGACAATTACTATACTTATTACTCTCATTATTAATCAATCTAACTCATACTATTAGCCATATTATGGTTATATGACCGATAGAACGACAATTACTATATTTATTACTCTATTATTATCAATCTAACTCATACTATTAGCCATATTATGGTTATATAACCGATAGAACGACAACTACTATACTTATTACTCTTATTATTATCAATCTAACTCATATTATTATCCATATTATGCTCATATGATCGATAGAACGACAATTACTCTACTTATTACTCCTATTATTATCAATCAAACTCATATTAGTAGCCATATTATGCTTATGTGATCGATAGGACTACAATTACTATACTCATTACTCTTATTATTATCAATCTAACTCATATTATTAGCCATATTATGCTTATATGATCGATAGAACGACAATTACTATACTATTTACTCTTATTATTATCAACCTAACTCATATTATTAGCCATATTATGCTTATATGATCGACAGAACGTCAATTACTATGCTCACTACACTTATTATTATCAATCTAACTAATATTATTAGCCATATTATGCTTTTATGATCGGTAGAACGATAATTACTATACTTATTACTCTTATTATTATCAATCTAACTCATATTATTAGCCATATTATGCTTATATGATCGATAGAACGACAATTACTATACTCATTACTCTTATTATTATCAATCTAACTCATATTATTAGCCATATTATGCTTATGTGATCGATAGAACGACAATTACTATACTTATTACTCTTATTATTATCAATCTAACTCATATTATTAGCCATACTATGCTTATATGATCGATAGAACGACAATTACTATGCTCACTACTCTTATTATTATCAATCTAACTCATATTATTAGCCATATTACGCTTATGTGATCGATAGAACGACAATTACTATACTTATTGCTCTTATTATTATCAATCTAACTCATATTATTAGCCATATTATGCTTATGTGATCGATAGAACGACAATTACTATACTTATTACTCCTATTATTATCAATCAGACTCATATTATTAGCCATACTATGCTTATATGATCGATGGAACGACAATTACTATGCTCACTACTCTTATTATAATCAATCTAACTCATATTATTAGCCATATTATGCTTATGTGATCGATAGAACGACAATTACTATACTTATTGCTCATATTATTATCAATCTAACTCATATTATTAGCCATATTCTGCTTATATGATCGATAGGACGACAATTACTATACTTATTACTCTTTTTGTTATCAATCTAACTCATATTATTAGCCATATTATGCTTATATGATCGATAGAACGCTAATTACTATACTCACAACTCTTATTATTATCAATCTAACTCATATTATTAGCCATATTATGCTTACATGATCGATATTACTACAATTAGTATACCCATTACTCTTATTATTATCAGTCCAACTCATATTATTAGCCATATTATGCTTATATGATCAATAGAACGACAATTACTATACTTTTTACTCTTATTATTATCAATCTAACTCATATTATTAGCCATACTATGCTTATGTGATCGATAGAACGACAATTACTATACTTATTGCTCTTATTATTATCAATCTAACTCATATTATTAGCCATATTATGCTTATATGATCGATAGAACGACAATTACTATGCTCACTACACTTATTATTATCAATCTAACTAATATTATTAGCCATATTATGCTTTTATGATCGGTAGAACGATAATTACTATACTTATTACTCTTATTATTATCAATCTAACTCATATTATTAGCCATATTATGCTTATATGATCGATAGAACGACAATTACTATACTCATTACTCTTATTATTATCAATCTAACTCATATTATTAGCCATATTATGCTTATGTGATCGATAGAACGACAATTACTATACTTATTACTCTTATTATTATCAATCTAACTCATATTATTAGCCATACTATGCTTATATGATCGATAGAACGACAATTACTATGCTCACTACTCTTATTATTATCAATCTAACTCATATTATTAGCCATATTACGCTTATGTGATCGATAGAACGACAATTACTATACTTATTGCTCTTATTATTATCAATCTAACTCATATTATTAGCCATATTATGCTTATGTGATCGATAGAACGACAATTACTATACTTATTACTCCTATTATTATCAATCAAACTCATATTATTAGCCATACTATGCTTATATGATCGATGGAACGACAATTACTATGCTCACTACTCTTATTATAATCAATCTAACTCATATTATTAGCCATATTATGCTTATGTGATCGATAGGACGACAATTACTATACTCATTACTCTTATTATTATCAATCTAACTCATATTATTAGCCATATTATGCTTATATGATCGACAGAACGTCAATTACTATGCTCACTACACTTATTATTATCAATCTAACTAATATTATTAGCCATATTATGCTTTTATGATCGGTAGAACGATAATTACTATACTTATTACTCTTATTATTATCAATCTAACTCATATTATTAGCCATATTATGCTTATATGATCGATAGAACGACAATTACTATACTCATTACTCTTATTATTATCAATCTAACTCATATTATTAGCCATATTATGCTTATGTGATCGATAGAACGACAATTACTATACTTATTACTCTTATTATTATCAATCTAACTCATATTATTAGCCATACTATGCTTATATGATCGATAGAACGACAATTACTATGCTCACTACTCTTATTATTATCAATCTAACTCATATTATTAGCCATATTACGCTTATGTGATCGATAGAACGACAATTACTATACTTATTGCTCTTATTATTATCAATCTAACTCATATTATTAGCCATATTATGCTTATGTGATCGATAGAACGACAATTACTATACTTATTACTCCTATTATTATCAATCAAACTCATATTATTAGCCATACTATGCTTATATGATCGATGGAACGACAATTACTATGCTCACTACTCTTATTATAATCAATCTAACTCATATTATTAGCCATATTATGCTTATGTGATCGATAGAACGACAATTACTATACTTATTGCTCATATTATTATCAATCTAACTCATATTATTAGCCATATTCTGCTTATATGATCGATAGGACGACAAATACTATACTTATTGCTCTTATTATTATCAATCTAACTCATATTATTAGCCATATTATGCTTATGTGATCGATAGAACGACAATTACTATACTTATTACTCTCATTATTATCAATCTAACTCATACTATTAGCCATATTATGGTTATATGACCGATAGAACGACAATTACTATATTTATTACTCTTATTATTATCAATCTAACTCATACTATTAGCCATATTATGGTTATATGATCGGTAGAACGATAATTACTATACTTATTTCTCTTATTATTATCAATCTAACTCATATTATTAGCCACATTATGCTTGTATGATCGATGGAACGATAATTACTATACTTATTACTCCTATTATTATCAATCAAACTCATATTATTAGCCATACTATGCTTATATGATCGATGGAACGACAATTACTATGCTCACCACTCTTATTATTATCAATCTAACTCATATTATTAGCCATATTATGCTTATGTGATCGATAGAACGACAATTACTATACTTAATACACTAACTATTATCAATCTAACTCATATTATTAGCCATATTATGCTTATATGATCGATAGAACGACAATTACTATACTCATTACTCTTACTATTATCAATCTAACTCATATTATGAGCCATTTTATGCTTATATGATCGAGAGATCGACAATTTCTATGCTCACTACTCTTATTATTTTCAATCTAACTCGTATTATTAGCCACATTATGCTTATATGATCGATTGAACGACAATTACTATAGTTTTTACTCTTATTATTATCAATCTAACTCATATTATTAGCCATACTATGCTTATATGATCGAGAGAACGACAATTACTATGCTCACTACTCTTATTATTATCAATCTAACTCATATTATTAGCCATATACGCTTATATGATCGGTAGAACGACAATTACTATACTCATTACTCTTACTACTATCAATCTAACTCATATTATGAGCCATTTTATGCTTATATGATCGAGAGATCGACAATTTCTATGCTCACTACTCTTATTATTATCAATCTAACTCATATTATTAGCCATATTATGCTTATATGATCGATAGAACGACAATTACTACAGTTTTTACTCTTATTATTATCAATCTAACTCATATTATTAATCATATTATGCTTATATGATCAATAGAACTACAATTACTATACTTATTACACTCACTATTATCAATCTAACTCATATTATTAGCCATATTATGCTTATATGATCGACAGAACGACAATTACTATACTTATTACACTAACTATTATCAATCTAACTCATATTATTAGCCATATTATGCTTATATGATCGGTAGAACGATAATTACTATACTTATTTCTCTTATTATTATCAATCTAACTCATATTATTAGCCACATTATGCTTGTATGATCGATGGAACGATAATTACTATACTTATTACTCCTATTATTATCAATCAAACTCATATTATTAGCCATACTATGCTTATATGATCGATGGAACGACAATTACTATGCTCACCACTCTTATTATTATCAATCTAACTCATATTATTAGCCATATTATGCTTATGTGATCGATAGAACGACAATTACTATACTTATTGCTCATATTATTATCAATCTAACTCATATTATTAGCCATATTCTGCTTATATGATCGATAGGACGACAATTACTATACTCATTACTCTTATTGTTATCAATCTAACTCATATTATTAGCCATATTATGCTTATATGATCGACAGAACGACAATTACTATACTTAATACACTAACTATTATCAATCTAACTCATATTATTAGCCATATTATGCTTATATGATCGATAGAACGACAATTACTATACTCATTACTCTTACTATTATCAATCTAACTCATATTATGAGCCATTTTATGCTTATATGATCGAGAGATCGACAATTTCTATGCTCACTACTCTTATTATTTTCAATCTAACTCGTATTATTAGCCACATTATGCTTATATGATCGATTGAACGACAATTACTATAGTTTTTACTCTTATTATTATCAATCTAACTCATATTATTAGCCATACTATGCTTATATGATCGATAGAACGACAATTACTATGCTCACTACTCTTATTATTATCAATCTAACTCATATTATTAGCCATATACGCTTATATGATCGGTAGAACGACAATTACTATACTCATTACTCTTACTACTATCAATCTAACTCATATTATTAGCCATTTTATGCTTATATGATCGAGAGAACGACAATTACTATACTTATTACACTCACTATTATCAATCTAACTCATATTATTAACCATATTATGCTTATATGATCGACAGAACGTCAATTACTATACTTATTACACTAACTATTATCAATCTAACTCATATTATTAGCCATATTATGCTTATATGATCGATAGAACGACAATTACTATGCTTATTACTCTTATTATGATCAATCTAACTCATATTATTAGCCATATTATGCTCATATGATCGATAGAACGACAATTACTCTACTTATTACTCTCATTATTATCAATCTAACTCATATTATTAGCCATATTATGCTCATATGATCGATAGAACGACAATTACTATACTTATTACTCCTATTATTATCAATCAAACTCATATTATTAGCCATATTATGCTTATGTGATCGATAGGACGACAATTACTATACTCATTACTCTTATTATTATCAATCTAACTCATATTATTAGCCATATTATGCTTATATGATCGATAGAACGATAATTACTATACTATTTACTCTTATTATTATCAACCTAACTCATATTATTAGCCATATTATGCTTATATGATCGACAGAACGTCAATTACTATACTTATTACACTAACTATTATCAATCTAACTCATATTATTAGCCATATTATGCTTATATGATCGACAGAACGACAATTACTATACTTAATACACTAACTATTATCAATCTAACTCATATTATTAGCCATATTATGCTTATATGATCGATAGAACGACAATTACTATACTCATTACTCTTACTACTATCAATCTAACTCATATTATGAGCCATTTTATGCTTATATGATCGAGAGATCGACAATTTCTATGCTCACTACTCTTATTATTATCAATCTAAATCATATTATTAGCCATATTATGCTTATATGATCGATAGAACGACAATTACTATAGTTTTTACTCTTATTATTATCAATCTAACTCATATTATTAGCCATACTATGCTTATATGATCGATAGAACTACAAGTACTATACTCATGACTCTTATTATTATCAATCTAACTAATATTATTAGCCATATTATGCTTGTATGATCGGTAGAACGATAATTACTATACTTATTACTCTTATTATTATCAATCTAACTCATATTATTAGCCATATTATGCTTATATGATCGATAGAACGACAATTACTATACTCATTACTCTTATTATTATCAATCTAACTCATATTATTAGCCATATTATGCTTATGTGATCGATAGAACGACAATTACTATACTTATTACTCTTATTATTATCAATCTAACTCATATTATTAGCCATACTATGCTTATATGATCGATAGAACGACAATTACTATGCTCACTACTCTTATTATTATCAATCTAACTCATATTATTAGCCATATTACGCTTATGTGATCGATAGAACGACAATTACTATACTTATTGCTCTTATTATTATCAATCTAACTCATATTACTAGCCATATTATGCTTATGTGATCGATAGAACGACAATTACTATACTTATTACTCCTATTATTATCAATCAAACTCATATTATTAGCCATACTATGCTTATATGATCGATGGAACGACAATTACTATGCTCACTACTCTTATTATAATCAATCTAACTCATATTATTAGCCATATTATGCTTATGTGATCGATAGAACGACAATTACTATACTTATTGCTCATATTATTATCAATCT